>NW_020451271.1:2373065-2431554 GCF_003343035.1 Apteryx rowi
GTGGGTAATAGTCTGAAGCGTGGACAAGTCTTGGCAGTCTTTGCATGACATCTCTCACACGAGCCCCTGGCAGGCCACAAACCTCTCTAGACATGGGGTCAGGTTGGCAGATAGATGCCTCCGTCCCCTGCAGCAGGGAGTCCCCCACAACAATCACCTGCCGATAATTTGAATTTTAGGCTTCGTGACATTCATATTGTAGCCATGTTAGGTAAGAAATTTAGAATCTGTAATCACCAATATTGTGATGTATTTTAGTGTTTTAGAGACATATAACTTCCAGAGGTTAAAGGAGAAAATAAAGATGACATTGTTTTATAATGTATATTGATCTCAAGTATGTAATAACATCTCTGGCTCTGAGGACATCACTGCTTACAGTCAAAACCGCAGTTTGCTTTTAGTGTTATTCAGATAGGCTATTAAGCTAGCAGGTGAATTGGTCATTGCCCTTCTCTTTCCTCCTCAACTCCTCAATGCAGCATATTAACTGCACAAACATGTTAAAGCAACACAGATTTCAATCTCAAGCAGTAAATGCAGCAGGCAACAATTGCCACCTTGATATTTTCTCACCTTAGCTGACTGGAAGATTCCCCAAAGTTTGGGCAGACTGGAAATAAAATTTATTTAATCTGAGACAAAAAATTAAGCATCCTTAGAGTAGACATTGCTCCAATAGCCTAGAATCATGTCTACTTCTCCTGTGCCAGTTTCTGAGGGAAATCAAAAGCATACAGTAGAGCACAAATGTGCACTGAAATTTTAAGGAGAATGTGCATTGACCTTTAAGGTACAAGCACACTGGTTAATAACCTACCTATCAAGAGGCAATTACAAAATGCTTGAGGTCTTCTGGGGATTTTTCCTGGCTGCTCCTTTCCTCTTTTGGAAGCAGCCATATTTTGCAACATGACCCTGACAGAGAAAGGCTGTAGGGAGGTTCAGAAGGGCTGAGCCAAATTGCTACTCCTGTGGTATCACAAATAAGAAATCTGCATCCCAGGTGATGTCTTGCCTGGTGCTTTGTCACCAAACTTAGTAAAGAGAATTTTCTCCAGTATTTCTCATCTCATTCTTTTTCTCTCCAGTAAAGTGTGTTCACTGATGTTTTGACTCTTTTTGGATTTTTTTGACACTCTTCTGACCAGTCCTTGTGAGGTTGGCTGTATGCCTGGCCTGGGAGAGGAGAAGGTACCAGCATGCTGAAGCCACCAGATTATGCATGGAGGAAGGGAGCACTGTGAGCCTGGCTCCCCTGGCTGGCAGTATTGGGTGGAGTGATGATTGCTATGATGACTTCCTAAGAAGGAGGTGTGGGCAGTCTCTCCTGTGAGGACCTTTCTCCTCATAGATGGTGGGGTATCTTCCCAGTCTGTCCCTGTCCTTGTCCCAGTTCTTGGCACCCTCTCAGGAATGGCTGAGCAGAAGGGTCACAGCTGCTGAAGTGTGCCAGCCTTCCTTCACTCATAGGCAGGTGAGATCTGAGCACAAATCTCATCCAGGTGACTTGATCTAATCTTTCTCTTTGTTACACATCACTTTCTTTTTAGATCTTCGGACCATCACCCTTTCTGAACATTTTTGGATCCTTTCTTTTTCACTTTTTCCTGGGGTTAATACAGCCTTGCAATAGGCTTCCCATTCCCTTCCTTCTCCACATGATAGAATAATGTTATCAGTCAAATACATAGGTAAACAATTTCAGAATAATACCAGCATCTTCCTCTGTAAGGTTGTTTTTAAAAATTATTTTTCTTGTACAATACAAGTCTCAGATTATATGCTATGTTTATGTTAATTTATTTTTATTCCTGTTATTTCTTCCCTGCAAGGCTGGGCATGTGAAATTGCATTCCCTTTAATGTCATTGTTATTGCATTTCCTTACCAGTCACACCCACGTTGTACCCATCCAAACTTCTTGCCTGTGTCACTCTGGGCAAAAAAGAAGGGAAGAGATTTAACAAGGACAGCTGTAATTTTCCTAACAGGGTAAAAGTCAGCCAATTGGAAGCCCCTTCTCAGCAGACACTGACGAGACACCAAAATACTAGCTCCTCAGGTGAACGCAGCAATTGCATCCCTCACTACCACCACAGCACATCAGTGCAGTGGAAGATGGTGAGCTGTAGGCTGCCAGCCTCTGCTATTTATAGCATCAAGAGCTTTAGGGTGTGAGGCAAGCTGTTTTTAACACAGTGGTGTTTTATTCTGTTTAATCATGGAGTAACATCATTTTTAGGAAGTCATTACTTCTGCTCAAGAGAGTTAAAAAATTATGCTTCTTTACCTAGTTAAACAAGAGGTGTTTGTGAAATAAAGAAATTCACTTTTCCAAGACTTTAAATGGTTTAAAGGCTTTATGTTGGCTGGCTAATGTAGAAAGGAAAGTCAATAAATAACATGTAAAAGAGGGGAAAAAAATGCAATGAGGTGCATCAGACAAACTCTTTTCCTCACTTTCCCTTTTTGGTCCCAGCCATTGTACTGTTGAGGAGAGTATGGAGATCCCGTGCACTAGGAAATCCACAGAAACTTGCTTAGAATGAAGTGGTGCTTACAAGACTTGATAAGCAAATTAGCTGATTGATTTGGTATAGCAAGTTTCTTTACAGTAGAACGGACCTTTTTATTTCTGCCTTTCCTCTCAGTACTTGCTCATCTAATACCTAGATACCCAAGCACTGAGGCAGAAGTATTCCATGGTCTTGTCTGTCTGCAACAGGATTTAAATAATTCCCACTGAGTCACGTAGGTTTACAAGGATGGTCAGTATGCAAAACATACCAGAAACTTAAGTTATTAGAGAATGAGAGCAGAAAACCTTTAGTGAAGGACTACCTGTGCTTTGACAGGGGCACATTTTCTGGTGGACCCCAGAGGCCCTTGTGTACCTTCCAAAACTAGTTTATCTTTGTGTCACATAAAAAAGTGATTGGAAGCCTTTTGAAATGCAACAACCCTAATTTAACTTGAAAGGAGGCATTGGTTGGTGCACATTTTAATATACTAAGCTTTAGTATATAGAGCACCCACAGATTGTTTTAATTATTGAAATTCAATAGACATTGCAATTAAAAAAAAGAAATAACAAAAGACGTTCCTGCATCTTCTGAACAATGGAGCTGTTGGACTTGCACATTTAGAAGCATGCAATATTTTTAGGTTTTTTGCCTTCCTGCTCACAGAAAGCAGAAGAGTAAAAACAACAGAATGGAGAAAATATGAGAGATCATGGTTTGGCCTTAAAAGTACAGCAAATGTCCTCATGAATATGTAAGTGACACTAAAGGAGGAAGGAATAACACATGCAGATGTTAACACGGTTGAACTGACTGGTACTGGGTTAATGTTGCCTGTGCAGCCCCAGTCCAAGCCCAGAACCTACCTGCAGGAATCAGATCAGCTTCCAGGATGGCTGGAAAAACTGATGATGACTTTTAGAAAGGACCTGAAGTCAGTAAGAAGAGGATCAGAGGATGTGGGACTGGCAGAGGAAGCCAAAGGTCATGTGGACAACTAACTGCTGGAAGTACCATACCTGAGTTATCTGTGTTCAGGAACTGCATCAACTACAGAKTTCCCTTGTGACCTTGACCTTAGACTACATCTAATCAGCAAGACCCAAGAGGGCTCTGAGCTTTTTGGCTTAGGTGCAGGACCTGGWCATGTCCCATCCCCATATCTGGGATATCCCAGATATGCACCAACCTCCTTCCCCTCTCTCCTCAGGGAAAAAGCATGTACTCCTGCCACATCCCATTTGAAACAAGTGGGGGACAGGTCTTGCTGTGGTGTGGACTGACAGGCCACTTCAGTGCAGCCTAAATCTGCTTTTTCTCTTTGGTTGTCTGTATGCAAAATAGAAACGAAAATTTTCTACCTTGGATAGGCCAGTGCTTTTCCTTGATAGTAAAGTAATACATATATCTACTTAACAATCTCAAAGTGCTAGGATATATCATAATGAATCTGTGTAAATATGTAATAGCTAAAGGAGTCTTGAAGTCCCACTGTGCTGGGACAAAATACAGATAGTTTCTTAATTAAAAAAACTAGACGTTTATTACAGTCTACCTTCCTGCAAAGTCTACTCCTGCCTCTTGCCCGCCCTATGGAGCGCTCCATGAAGCCGGTGGTGCCTTAGGTATGTGGAACTACATGGCTGTATGCAGTTCTTTCATCAGGACTGGGGCTGCAAGATATAAATTCGTGACCGAATCATAAGAACCTTATCAAGGTTTGTTTTTTTCTTTGAATGTCTAAATTGACAAAAATTGTCTGTAAAGACTTTCTTCTTACATTTCTATAGCTCCTTACATTTTTTTAAAGAAACAACTCCCACCCCTGACATACTCTCTCCTATATTAATGAATAAAGCAATGCGTTTTGAGGTTGCTGAGGTGACTTGGCCTTAGGGCCCATAATTATACTGTACCCAAGGCCTTAATTGTAGGACTGAACAGGGGATGATGTCCCAGATAGCTTCTGAAAGTACAGTCTAAATCCTGAACTTATCAAAGAAGAAATATTGAGTTAGGACCAAGTGTCATATTTTTGCATCATTTCCAGAAGTGCCTTGAAAAGTTTCTGAAGGGAACACTGTTATATTAGAGGTCTTATGGGTTTATACAGTGACGTGCTCACATTTCACAATAAACCAGTTGTGTAGGGCTGTTGCATGAAAAAATAAATAAAACTGAAATTTCATCCCTCAGAAATAAGAAAGACCATTTCTCTTAGGGTCTTTTACTAATGCTATCAAAGTCCAAAAAGGTCTGCCCTTGACTTCAGCTGGAGCATGATGGCATAGGCAATGACGAGCATCACGTCCTTACACCACAGGAGACATCTTGTAGCAATCTCAAATTTTACCAATAGAGGGCTCTATTGGTTTGATTTAAGTCACAAAGAAGGGGGTATTAGACTTTTTTTTTTGGGGGGGGGGGTTAGGTTGCTATAGTAAATCTTATAACCTATATAAAAATGGAGTCAGTTGAAGTGAATTGAAAGAAATGCATAAAGATAAATCATTTAAATGTTACTCTGTCTGTTTTGTTGTTGTTTTGTTTTGGTATTTTTGAATATTGATGTTAGCCGAATTGCTTCTTTCTTTTTGAAAAGGCTCAGCTTAGAACACAGTGAGTTATTTTAGAAATAGAAAGGAAGGAATAGGAAGATAAAAGCAGTGTGGTGAGTTTAAATGACCTGTATTGTTTTGAACTGACCAAAAGGAAAATGTTACATCTAGAGTCTTTAAAATAATGTGCTCCTATATCTATGCTTTGCCAAATACGTTTTTCAAGCATGTTTGTTCTTATGATATATTCATACTCATGTTGCTAAGCATAGCACACATAGATAGATGTACATGTTCATGAAAAAAAGAAAATTCATACTTATAAATATGAAAGTGACCTAAAGGAAAAATATTTGCTTTTCCAGGCAGCTGTGGTTTTTATTATATCACAAATAAGATGGAGCATATTAGTGATTCAGCTATAGCATGCCATACAATAAACTGAAAGATAATCTAATATATTTTTTGGAGGAGGTTGACTGCTAGCCAGTGCCTGACATCTCTCACTAAATAATGTCTTCTTTTTGCTGTCACAATAGGCCATCCTATTCTACCTTTTAATTTTTGCTGTCCATTTCTCAACAACTGGAAAGACGATACTCTCATAGCATATTCATGCTTTTGCAGGTTAGCTACATTGCAGAGTATATGTCCTATAATGCACAGCAAATGAAATTCGCAGTTATTTTGACTGCAACGCACTGAAACAAATGAAGACAGTACTAACAAATGTGTTCATACCTGCACACTGGCTAACATACACATTTGCATGTAAATATTATATGTATATCTTGTTAATGGAACACTGTGATTTCTAGGTGTGCTTGTCTTCTTGAGGCACAAACTATATAGCTAACCAAACAAAAAACATCTCTGCATAAATGTGTTTAATAAAATGTACATGGGTGGTGTGTGTGTATATACGTATGTGTACATACATACATATCAAAAATATATATCCAGTGAATAATTTCAGCATGTGCACAAAAAGAGTGCATTGCAGTTCATTTTATTGGGCAAGCATAGTTCAAATTCCATTTTTATGCAATGGTGCAGTGACAGGCTTCCTGTAAAATAAATATGGGCCACAAATGAAAATACTTTAGCTTGCTGTTCTTACATTTTTCCTAGTAATGAATACAGACTTCAACTTGGGAAAATATAAAATGATCCTGCTTTCAGTATAAATGTCCCTACAAAACCAATTCCAATTTCATCTTTGTTTTAGTAAAAAAAAAAGAACAAAAAGATCAGTATTATAAATAATGGCTACCTGTGGTTTTCATAAATAAATATCTCCAAAGCAGTGGAAGGCTGTAGAAATGCATGGATATTTTATTTTCCCTTCTCTCATCAATTTGTTGTGTTGCAGGAATGTATATAAATAGATGGCTAGATATAGCATGGATTCAGATTCAGCCATTTTTTCCACATAAAATCATGTTTCCCTACTGATGTTGGTTTTTGTCTTCTGGAATGCATTAACACATTAATAATGGAGAGACTTTAGTAATGTATGGTCTAGCTATGACATTTAAAAAAAAATCTCATAAATATGAATCTATAGGTGCAAGAAAGGTATATATGCTTATGCCCATGTCGTAAATCATCCATCCTTTGTTTAAAAAAAAAGATGGGGGAGGAGGCAGCGAGAGTTTTCTCATTAGAATCTTTTCATCTTGTCTAGGGAGGATGAAGAAATATGGCCTTTGACACTTACCTAGATATTTTAACAAAGTCATGTCCCATTTATTGTTGCCCTATAGAAAAATATTTTCCTTCTCTTCCATTTTCAGAAGGGAGAATTTTGTTCTGTTTTCTAGCCTTGTAAAAAAGAAATGACTGTCTTTCTCCACCCCCAGGTTACAGCTTTAACCCATAACCCCCCACAAGGCAGTATGTAGATGATATAAATAGCTGTGATGATATGTGTAATATGAGCTGATTTGAGAGACTCTCAGATTAGTTCTTACAGTCAGGAGAAATAGATGCAGCTCTGTTTTTTTAATAACTGTACATGCATTTTTATTCTGGGGGCCATGGTATATTTATCTAGGGAAAGATAAATATATTAACCATCCTAGCATGTGCACCTCTGACTTTAGTGGAAACTGTATTAGCGCGTTAATTGCTTCTCAAGCAGGTATCATTTTTTAGAAGAAAAAAAATAATAAAGAAACACCTTAGAAACAACTAGTTTAGTTGGTGGTGCTTATCTTGAGTGTCTGGCTTCTAATAAAACCACACTGGAAATACTGGTCTACTACAGCGTTTTACACTTCTCTTTCTTCAGGGCAGATTGGTTCAGACAGCACTTTATTCCTGAAACAATATTCATACAAAATGGATTGCTAGATTTAAATGCACTATCCAGTGCTGCTGACTAATATAATGTTATTCTGTTCCTCCCTCACCCCTCTGTAATCAACAAAGCATGCATAACAGTGAAGTGTTTCGCAGTAATTTTGGTGATGTTTTGCTTTGCTTGATTGGAAGGTATTTCTGAGGAGGATAAATAAGCTCGCCCTCAAACTCTCCCCTCTGTTTCCCATGCTGATGTTGCAGAGATGTGAAACATAAGAAATACAGTAGATTGGGATGCTTCATAGGGAACAAAATTTGCGGTTCGCTGGCTTCCTCTCCCTTCTGTATTATTAGCACCGTATAGATTTAATAATTAGGTGATTGAAGACATTTTGATGATGGAGTGGTTTCTATGATCTGCAAAAGGAAGCATCTGTTTTTCTCATGTACCAATTAATTATTTATGCAGCAGAAAATACAGTAGACTACCTTGAGGATGAGCAGGTTGGGTGTTTGTGTAATGCCAAGCAAGGCCTGGCCTAGAAATTATGTCATTCTGACCTTCAAAGTCTCTAAAACAATTATTTTTCAGCCAAGCAGTAAACAAACAATAATATCTTCTGTCTTCACTTCCACCTCACTTTTCCACCCTCCTGTCCTCACAGAGGGCCTGTCAGCTTAAACATCACCTTTCCTTTTATTTTCTATTTCCTGCCTGTATTTTATTAGCACCTTTTCTATTTTACAGTCCTACACACTGATTCGGCACCAGCTTTATTCCTAGCAAACTGTACTATTCAGACTAAGCACTGTTTTGCTTTGTGGGAAATATGCAAAAATACCCAAAACATTTTTTATGATTGTCAGGCATGGATTCATTTTGGGAAATATATGTTTCCAGAGGCTAAGACTTACTAAAGTTTGCAAATGAAAGAAAAGCAGATCCTTGGATCTCACAAAATGTGTTGCTTTGTATTGTGACAATGGTGTTCACAAGACTGACATCCTCATAATAATATTAAGCTCTTTTTTTCTAGCATTATGTACTTTATACATTTGTATAAATGTCACAGCTTGTAATCACTTCCTTTGTCATCGACGATTAATCTAAAAAAATCGAATAATTCACTGCCCCTTGCCATTTACATATCGCCTGCTACCATCTGTTCTTCTCAGCAGCAGTAAATGATGGGTAATTAACTCAGTGCCTTTGTCTTTCCCTTGCTGAATGTCTGACACATATAGATTTTCCTCTGTGTGTGTGTGCGTGTGTGTGTGTGCGTGTGTGTGTGTGCGCGCCCATGTGTGTGTGTGTGTGTGCGAGTGCGCATGCGCACGCGTGCGTATGTGTATGTGTTTACAAGGAAAAAAGAGAGGGATAGGAAGAACAGAGAGCAAAAAAATGAATGAGGCTGTAAGCCCGACCTGAGAAAAAAGGTCACTACAAAATACTTGCAAGGGAGAAAGCAGGACGAAAATGCTGGGCCTGAGAAGGGAATATATCACATGGCCTTTTACTCTCTTAATATCAAAAGAAAAGGGGAATTGACTGTGGACAATGGCCGCCCTGCACATGCAAGTAGCCTTTTCTAAAGCTCTAAGGTCAAGGTCAAGATGCAGCAGCAAGAAAAAGCTTCATACACTCCTCTTGTCAGCCTGAGTGCAAAGGGGGAGCATGAAAATGAGGCCAAATGGAGGGAATACACAATGCCATTTGGCTTCTGGACTAGAAGCCAGAAGGTTCACAATGTGTCATATTGAAACTATGATATAGTGGCTCTGCACATTAGGCAAGTGAGCATGAGGCAATGTTCAGTGTAAAATTAAAAAGAGGAAAGTAATATCCAAAGACCTTTCTGCCCTTCCTGTTAAGCACTACAAGCCACCCCACCACGGACTGAGAAGTGCAGGAAGAGAAGGCATTCCCATGCCATTGTAGGAAATACGACATGATAACCTAAACTAGATATCCTGGTGTATCCCTGTGATATTGTTTATAAGGGAAGGGAGAAATAAAAACCTCACAGTAGTTCAAAATTACTTTTTAGTAAAGGTTTTTAAGATGGAGACAGCATAACAATGAGTCTCAAGTGCTATTAAATGACTGTTTATTCACATGTATTTATTATAATTTATTTGTCCTTAGGTAGCATGTAGAAGCCTCCTTCAGGGTTGAGAGCCACATTGTGCTAGGCACTGTAAAAGCATGTCATACAACATAGTATTGCCACACACAACATCCTCGGGGGCTGGCCAATGCTATGCATGATGTGCACTGCATCTTTTAGGGGAAAAAATATGAAGAAGTTAGTTCTTTCTTTAATGTGATCCTGTTAATCTCAGGAATGTTACAGAGCCCAGGCAGAGCTTCATGCCAGCTCAGTTATTCTACTTACGTTATCTCTGCACCACACAGTACTGCGTATGAAGCTGTGTTTTCTTGAACACAGGAGAAATAACAATTGGCGATAAYTCGCCTATGATTCCCAGCCTTTTTCCTGCCAGCACTGTGCCCAAAAGCACTCTTTCTCAGAGCTTTTTTCCCCTCTTTCCTTTCAAAGCTGTGCTATAGATAACATCCTTGGCTGATTTGATACAAAATTCCATTATGTCTGTACATCTCTCCAGCTTTCCCTCTATGTCACATACCCACACAACCTTCCATAAATCTGACTTTCTTTTGTCTCCCTGCTTCTTGAACTCAGTTCCCTGTGAAAGTAATGAGTTTGGGCAGTGACTTGTCATGTTTCAGGTATTTTAGTTCATGCAAGAAGTTTAATTATGTTTAACCTGAATGAAAGATGGTTATTTTATCCATCAGCTTCAAAGGGATTTTAAGATGAATGAAGCTAACTGATATGATAAGACTTAAACTGCAGTATTTGTGGGAAGTCCAAGGGGCATCTACATGGCTAATCCAGCTAGAGTTTCTGTCAGGAAAGTTTCCCTGCCCTAACCAAACACATCCACTTACATCTGTCACTACGCGAGTCCATTCCAGCTTCTCTGAGGGAAGCAGTGGTGCTGCTATTAACTCCTCTCATTAGATTTGTTTTCAGGTGGGGAGGAGAGAGCGTATCCTTTTACAACAAACTGCTGATAATTTCTTTATAATTTTCCATCTCCAGGGTTTTCTCCAGCTAAGCAAAGGGATGGTCAGGTTAGAAGGTTGACCATGTGCTAGTATGGAACAAGTTACTGTCAAATTGCCTCAAAGTGGCTGAGGGTAGTGGATGGATTGCAGTAATAAAAGTGAAAAGAGATAACTAATGAAGTTTTACTAAACACGTTATATTAGATATGAAAGTATAATCTAGGATGAGCAGAATTATCCCACTGATATCAATGGGATGAGTCTTTTTGCCTTGTATATAGTTCATGGATAAGCTGTGACTGGAACTCATGAATCAGTGTCCAAATATATGAGGCTGTGAATATTAATAATTAGCRTTTCTCATTTATATTGTCACAGTGGCTAAGAGTCTTGGCCACAGACCAGGAAACCAATGGGAGAAACAACAAGAAGGTTGACCTTGCCCCAAATGCTTACTGCCTAATAGATAACAGGGGCTACAGGTTGCCAAAAGGGTGGGGGGAGCGCAGGATGACAACCCACAGCCCAGCTTTCACCTTTTTTTTTTTTCTTTTGTGTAGTGGTAAAAGAGTACTTAAAGGGGTGAAATGCTGAGGTTTTTCCAGTATCTGYGGGAAGCACTTTCCAAGTGAGTGGGAAAGGGGGAGCATCAGGAAAGAAAGCATGAAAGCCTTTCAAATCTGTTATAAGTTGATGATGAAGACCATCACCATGGGTTGATCGGAAGAAGCAGTGTATCTGTTTTTACTGAATGAGAGACAACATGTGACAGGGGCATAGACTATGAAAGCCTAGAAAGTGATTTCAAGAAACTTATTAATGATGCCATAGAGAAAGGGGAGCTGGTGCAGGCATGGAAAAAAGGAGACACAGACTCTGTGTCAGTAAAGATAGGCATAGACTGAATAGCATAAGGGAATAAAGTGGGAAGCGAGGATGACTTAAGGAAAGGGAAACTTCTTGCTTTCTATAATGGAAAAACTTGAGAGTGACACACATTAGGGAGTGTAATAACCTTCTGCAGCATCTGGTGGAAGGATCTTTAGCTAGACTTAAAAAAAAAAAGAGAGAGAAAATGTGATACAGGCAATAATCTTGTATCATCTGGCAGATGGACTGGATGACTGAGATCTTTTCCACCTCTTAATATTTCTGATAGGTGTACAATCTCTGTACTTTATGGCAGTGCATTGCACTGTGAAATGTGAAAGTGCACACTGGCTTGTCAAAAGACAGAGTATCAGAGAAAGACATTTTAAAAATCTTTGCATATAAAGGGAATTTTCAAAATGTGTGTGTGTCCGTGTGTGGGTTTGTATACACACACACACGCATATATACACTTACATAAATACATATATATTAATTGAATTGCATTGCTCTATTAGAAACAATTATTTCCAGTGTATTCAAACCAAGCTTCATTTGCAATATGACATAAAACTTGAGATAAATCTAAAATCCAATAGTTTTTACATGGTGTGCCTGTAAAAGGCAATGATGGTAAAAATCATACCTGAAACCCATATTTACCGGTACCAATCTTTATGGCTGTGTACTCATCAGACTGAAGGCTCTAATCCAAAGCCTATATCAAATGGAAAGAAGTGTGTAGCATGTTTGTATTTTTAAACAAATGACACTAATGAGGGAAACATTTCTTCTTCTGTCTATACTGCAGATCCTTTATCTGCAGTGCAGATTTCTAATGCATAGCCTGTGCTCATTTCACAAGCAACAGAGATCTACTCTTTAGCTCAGAGACAGAGATTTTGCCTGCAGTCTTACAATTTGTTCAAACTTTAAGAGGGCTTACTTCCTGAGGGTGCATAAACACCTTTGATGTACATGCACTGTGTACATGCACTCCATTGAACGGATATCTGATTTTTTGGGGTGCTAAAACAGAAACTTTTTAGTCATATCACTCAAACTCTAGTGTGTCACCACACTGGGAACTCCCTCTATAATGTCTTTCTAAATCTGGTATGTTTATGGTGATGTAACATTCAATGAATGCTGTTCAAGGATATTTGTGAAAATTTTACTTTTGATCAGGAAGGGGAACCTACATTGCATTAAAGCAGACATCTTTTGAAGCTTCCCAAGATGGCAAGTGAATGGCAGAAAGAGCAACAGTTCCCTCAGAGGGAACAATATACTACACTATGCTTTGGACCACTGGGGAGAATTTTTTGATGACCTGGGAGCTTTTCATAGAAAGAAAGTGTGGATGACTGAGAGGATTAATGGATTTTAGCAAGACTGCTTAATTGCTCTGTATGTTAGTATACAACATACAGGTTGGGAGTGATATGCAAGGGGATGGAACAGGTTTTCTTACATTTAATATTATACCCAGGTTCATTTGCTAGTGACTTTTTAAAGGAATGTCTTAAAAATGCAGGGTAGAATCGAGTTTAGCAGGAGTAGAAGGTGGTTAAAAAACCAAAAAAACCAAAACCAAGACTCCAGAGAGGGGAATAAGAGCAATATCTAGTCTATATTTCCTCCCAGGTCACAAACTCTGCATGATTCTCCATGCCATCCTCCTTCCAGTAGTGGAAATACATAGCCCACCTGCCTCATCTCTTTATCAAGGATGAGAGTAACCCACTAGTGCTCCTCCCCAATAGATCTTTCTTGTCAGCCTATAAGCTTTTCATTCTGTTAGGGTCAGAAAAGTTATTTATATTTTGTTCTTGTTTGCAAGATTTTTTGGGATAGTTTTACTTAAGCATTTTACCCTCCCTGCTAAAAAAAAAATTTCCTGGTTAACAGATTCATGAAGGGGCCTTCACTGTGTACTGTGCTAGCATTCTCTGGAGTACAGAGAGATGTCATCATGCCACTGGGTTTGTGTGAGTGTTTCTTAAAGTCTCTCATGAAAAAAGAAAATACAAACTATACACAGTGAAAAGGATAATGAAAGCAAATCAAACATACATAGGTTAAAGAATGGAAAGAGTACTGATGTCCTGCCACCATTTGATCAAAGCAAAGCCTTTTAGCTGATACATTCACTGTATTATTCACTTACATGGTGTTCCTTGATATTTCAAGGGTAGTTGAAGCTCAAACATTTTATGGACCAGCCCACTCTTTTGTATTGATCCGCCTCCCTCCATGTCAATGGTGATGTGCTTTACTCCATCCTTGAAGGGAAATCTTAACTTTCTGACTGAAAAAATAAAATAAAATTAAGTAAAATGAAATTAAATCAAATCAAAATATCCTAAACATGTTGATTCCAAACTGTTGTATTTATTAGTTTAGAAAAATAGGTTAATAATGTTTTTCACAGTCTTTCTTCTGCAAACAAAATTGAAGTGAGCTGACTTAAAGTAACCTGGATCCCAGTCACAAAAACCATATGGATCCACACTGGCAAATCCAGGGATTTATGACTTCTGTTTATCTCAGCTACTCTTGTTTTTGTCAGTCTTTACTGCCTAAGCATAAGAATTCACGACACTACTAGGATCTCTGATATCTGCTTGGCCAGTATATTTGTGAAGAGGCAAATTCAGAACTTAGGAGCCCAGCTTCCAACACCCTCTAATCAGTCTTCAGAAAACTTGGCTTCTGAAGGAAAAAAAAGTTATCCTTTTTGCATTCTGTATTTCCTTTTGCTGTGGTCTTTTGTTGTGATTTTTATCTTTACTCCTGCTGCTTTGATTCCTGATGGAAATAGCGGAAAGGTGTTTCTTAAGTCTGAAAAAAAAAGAATCTCTGGAAACTCTAAAGTCCTTTAGGGCTTCCGTACCTGTGGGGAGAAGTTAAGGTATCATGATGGTGAAGGCTGTCCAGGCTCTGAACTTCAACTTTCATTCACCATCATGACAGATTGTTTGCCTCATCTTGTCTGCTTGCCAAAGACAGTGAGGGAATAATTGGTCTTAATCCTTACTATTTAATCCAGGGCCATTATGTGTATTCTCATTTAATTTAATGATCCTATCATTTGAGTTCTGCTTATGACATTGTTTAAACTTTATCTTCAATAGGACAAAAATGAATAATAACACCCCATTATCAGTTATTTATATTTTGGAAAGGCATATAGATCACCATCAAATTAAGGTGAAACATCTTCAAACAGTTGAGATGAGACAATCTGAAGCATTCCCCACAAATATTTCAAATGCTTCTACTAAATGCAGGTACAAAACTTAATCTAGGTGGACAGAAAGGGAAGTGTTTGACAAAAAGGCAGCATTATTACTCACAAGAGAAAGGAAGCTGAGACACACAGGACTTAAGTTTTACCTAAGATTACTTATTTCCACCTGTTGTCATAGTGATATTTTAAATATATGTTGAATTGTGTGTGTAGTTTATTTAATATGCAATCAGGAGTAAGAATGGAATTAGAGTACATGTACTAGCAAACAACAAAACTCTTCTAAGAAGTCAAAATAAGAATCTGAAAAAATAATRAAAAAAAAATCAGAGCACACTGCAGTGAACATTGGACCCCAATCAGTGTCAGACTGCCAACTGTTAATAAATTATGTCTTTGGTCTGTCATATTTGAGATGTTGAACTAAAATGTCAGTAAGAGTGCTCCTATGCTGCTATTTGATTCTGGAAACTCATTAATAAAGACAGGTTGTCTATTCAAAAAATTCTTCCTTTCTTGTCTTATTTCATGCTTAACCAAATGGATGTATGTCTCTATCACAATTGTCCTGGACATTAGTATGAATAAGCCAGGGTCTCTATAAACTTGGTGCATCTGCGGACAGTTGCTGGATATTATTTATGGGGAACAAGGCTCAGATGTTGTGGAAGCAACTGGAAGAACTGGTGAAACTTATATCAATGCCTACTGAAAGAATTTATTATTTTTTTACAACACACATGTAGAATCTAGCTGCACTATTAAATGCTTGGACATTCTCATGAGAATACAGAGATACAGGTACTGATTTAAATCAAAGGGCAGCATGTATGTAGGACATGATCACAAAGAATTTCTGTGCTTGTTGATGCAGAGAAAATCTTCACTTCCATAATCTTAATTGAACACATTGTTGAGAATTTTTTGCCAGGCAGGAAGTGTGGAAATAGAGAAGACAGAGATTATTATCAGTGCAGTTTTCAGCCTCACAAAGCAATAGGAGAATAGTCACGATTGAGATCAGTGCCTTAATATATCTCTGGTAGGCTTTGCATATAGCTGGCAGAGAGGGCCACAAGAAATCAGTAGTCCAAAAGGACTGACTCACAAAATTAACCTGGAATTTGAACTGTATTGAACTAGGAGATGGACCTCTAGAAGTTTTTTGGATGTCATAGTTGTTAGTGTCACTACACATGATGGTATTCCTAATATTGCTTCTGTTTCAAGTGACAAATTGTAAGCTCTCACTTTGATACTCCTCCATTTACCTTTATTCTTATACATATGCCTTTAGGAACTTGCAGAAATTAATGTACATAAGATTTAGATTGCGCCTGGCCAGAAGTCTGGAGCTAAGTCTCCTGGAGGCTTGACCTGGAACCCTTTGTGCACCGATGACTCTTTTCCTACACAAAAGAGCTTTTCCCTGTCCCTCTGTGCCTTTTAGCAGCAGTCTGGTCCACTGCCCTCAGTTTCATGCATCACCCTGTTCCTGTTAAGCATTATGTTATGTGCTGCCTAACATAACAATAATTGTTATTCTCTACCTCTAATGGGTGAATCCACCACCTGTCATGTCATGTACTTCTAGGTGAGGAAATGAACACCAGGCTATCTAAAGCATGCAGTCTATCTGCAAGGATCAAGGTCAGATTATGAAGAAAAAAGGGAGCATTTTACTAGCAAAAATATTTAAATCTAGTTTTATAAAGCCATAAGACAGCAGTTACAACATCACTGCTTTATGCCTGTAATAACAGATGGCCTAAGAAGAAAATGCATGGCACTTAAAGAAATGGTACGAAAGTTGAAGCAGGTGAGTCCCCTGATTCRGAAAAGCATTCTACAGTAAAATGAAATTTAGGAAACATTCTTATAGTGTCAGTGCCTTATGTGTGTCAGATTGCCTTATGTCTGTCCCTCAAAAGAAAGCCACTGACTTATAGGAGCTGGATTGTCTCTGGTTCCGTGGGAGTTCTTGTAGTAAAATCTGTGGTGCATCATACTTCTGCCAGCACTGACTGAATCTAAGGAGTTGTCTATCCTCCACGTTTGTATATGATGATCCATTTTGCTTGAATAGATTGACTGACCCTTATTTCCAGTTTTAAAGGATCTTGACAAGAGCTTTTTTTATTGGAGAATATTCTTTGCCAAAGTCTCTTTTGGCAAAATCACTTTTAAGAGCATGAGGACAAGTTGTTACCTATATGACCTAGAGCTCTCTTGATCCTTCTGTGGATGCCAAGATGGGGACAGGGTGAACAGAGCCTTACTTTTATGTTTGAAACTGACTTTCTTTGAAAGAAATATTGACTTTCAAGTGAGATTGTACTTTACGCTTTGTAGAGATTTCAACATTTTTCTTTGAGAATATGTTAGCACATTTGTTAGACTTGTACCTAAAATACCAGTTAAGCCATGCAAACATACCAAGTCATAGCTTTTGTCTTGTCCTCAAATATGGGAAGATTTTTAACTGTGAATCCTCATTTTTAAATGAGGAATTTTTAAAACTTTTCTTCAATAGAATTAAAATAAATTCAGGTTTTGAGGGTAAGTACACTGAAATGAACAAATTCCATCACTCTTCAGGATACCTTTAGACTTACTTTAGTGAAATTAGGTTATCTGTATCCTTTGCAATTTATGGTTGATATTATCCATAAACCTAGAGTGTTATATTGCAAGAAACACCTTGGATCTCTTCTCATTCTGACATCACTGTCCACTTCCTTATTTTTCCAACAAACTTTCATCTTAAAAGCACTGAAAAGAAACACATCCATGTATGACAACGTCTGGTGTAAAGTACAGCAAGTTCTATGCTGATGCTGTGTCCTTAAAGACTGATCATATACTGACCCACCAGGAGATACTTGCTTACTGGGACAATAGCTTCATTTGTATGCATCCCCTTTGGCAACCCAGGAAAGGATAGCCAACTAGCTGACAGCAGTGTAGCATTTAAGTCATGGTTCTGGTGCAGAACTGAGTATAGAAGAGACAGAATGACGAGCTATTGAACATCAGTGAAGAAATGATTTGTGCTGCCTGCTGGTATATAAAAGTATATTATGCACAATAAGAGCCATTTAGTTCCCCCAGCTCTTAGGTTTACAGCTCTCCACAATGTTAGTGGGACATAATACATTGGGCAAATTTATTTTTTCTTATGGCTTGAACAATTATTTGGCATTGATTTTCTTAAAGTTTTGTCTTGCATGTTAGCTTTTTGTTGGCAAACTTTGCAGAAGAATTTGATCAAGTCAGTAAAGATGTGAGAATGTGGATGAAATCAGTGTTTGGCTCAATGCTGTCTTTTTACAAGACAGAAATATCAAAAAAAGAGTTTTCAACCCTCCTCCCCCAGCCACACACCCACAGGTGGAAGGATGAACCTGTATTTGATTTGTTTGAATTGATTTTGTTCCCTGACAAATCTCACACTTTTTAACATTTCTATCTACCTACTCTGCTTATGCTAATCAAAATGCTCTGAATTGACTTCACATGATGGGACTGCTTTCTCATTTGTATTTTTAAAGCAGTGAGACTATGCCTTGATTCATAACCAGTTGATCAGTTTTGTTGGAGTGACAAAACTGCACTGGTTATGCAGAATTAAAACAAAAAAGCATAATTATGCATCATTATATTGAGTATTTACTGGCCATTTTCAGCCATACAAAAAGAGTGTAAAGTACCGTTATTCTGATTTGGTAGCAGTTTCCATCCACTTTGTACAGGTGAGATTGAGCACATGAAGTGCAAAGCTGTGATGAATCTTAAACTACTGCCTGCTTGCTGTTTTGTTTTGTGATGATTGTAATTGGAGTCATTTGCTGGTTACCTTTTTCCCTAATGTGAAAATCCCAATAAGTGCTATTTGTGATATTATGTAGAACAAGAAGCTACTTTTGCTAAATTGGCTTAAAAAGAAAATAAAGATCATCCTCTTAATTTCTGGTTGTGTTATTTGTATGCAAGTCTTTGCTTTTGCATGCAAGTTGGAAGAATACTTCCATGGCCTTTCATGATGCTTTAAAAAGCATTTTTATGAAGTCAAAAGTCCTATAAGTGAGCATTTTATCTTCTCTTAGATATATACTGTCCTCCTTATAAGTTCAGCTTTAAAACTAGGGTGTCTAAATTTAGGCACATGACACACAAAGCTATGTTTAATGTAGTATTTCAAGTTGGCAGAGATATAGATACCTGAATTTTAGGTACTACATTTGAAAATTCTTCCTTCTATCTATAGATACAATAGCTCCTGAGGACATTGCCAGTGTTGTATCTGGGCCTATCAAGAGAACAGCACTGCCCCTCTATATTATGCTCCAATCTTAGTTTCTCAGGTGAATTCAGAAAGCAGCAGGTTTCAGCTTGCTTTTTGTAATGAGCCTAGCGGGCAAAGTAATATGAACTGAACTCACAAGGGGYGCTCCTGACAAAGTTCAAACCTCTTATAGTGTCTTTAACAAGACTTGTCTTTTGAATCAATTGGAAATCTGAATAGACCACACAAAAGGCAGACGTTATGGTTCAGTCTGTATGTGTGTTACACCAAACAGAGGCCTTGGGAAAAGGAAAGAGAAGTTATGATGATGTGTTGCACCTACTCTCCTGGACAGAGAGTTTCAAACATTCACTCGTGAATATAGTCCATTCCTTTAACGATACTACCTCAGTGTAGAACAATTGCTCACATGAATACGACTGCAGGAATGACCCAGTTTCTTATTTTAAGATAATTGTCATAGGATGTTTGGGGCTGTGTTGCAGTAAGGGTCCTTTCAGCTGGGTCAGCCTCTGAGCTGAGGTCTGGTGTAGGTGAATGACTTGTAGAAAGACCCACTTGCAAACCAACTCCTGGGAAACTCCCAGTAGGGCAACCAGGTGAGGTGGTATCAATAGCTCACAAACCAATTGCTCGCAGTGAGGGATTGTGCAGGTGACTGCTACTTTCTAATTGCCCCTGCTTGGTCATGACCTCCATGTGAATCACCTTGTACAGATATGCCTGCCTCCTCCTGGGATTCAAGCAGGTCCTTAAATGCTTTTTTAGTGTGTGGTCTTGTGGCCCTTATCACATTAATCCACTGAGAAACTAGAGACAACCAAAAATCATTAGAATGTGACATCTTGGTCCATTAGGAATCGGATTTTGGACCAGTTTTTAGCACAGGGGCAGCCCAAGTGACACCCACATGACCTCCTTCAAGTTAATGAGTCAGAGCCATATCTCAAAGCTCAGACTACTTGATCTCCCTCTGTAGCTTATGCCAAAGTCAGGCACAAGAGGCTCATGACCCATTTACATGACATAGAAAGAGTAAACGGTATAGCAAGTTCTTTCAGAATTCAAAAACAGGACCAGAAGATGGTGACAGGTAATTGCTCCTCTTTCCCAAAGCATTTCACCCTGTGGGAATTCTGTGGATTTTTTTCTTACCTCTCTACTTTTCTATGTATATGAGATTCCTTGGAGAGGCGGTGGAGGGAAGGTACATCCTTAGAGGGATGTGCAAGATTTTGAGAGTTTTCAGAGCATAAAAAAAGTACTCAAATCCCTCTGCTTCTCAGCAGAAAACAGTTGTGTAATTCTCTTGGTAGACTTGGAAAGCCTGTCTGTCTGCTTTTAACAATAGATTCATAGCACTCAAGTGTAGATTTTCTCCTTAACAAACCTAATTTATATTGTTATCTCAGTGTTTCCAAAAAGACCAAATTCTGGTTAAAGAGTGTGATTCAAAGATCAGACTGAAATTGTATTTGTCATTAATAAATTAAGACCGGGGGGGGGGGGGGGAGGAGGAAGCAGACAGGGGAGGGAAATAGGTTCTAGTGGTCTTCCAGAAAGCATAGCCAAGGCAAGAAATGTAAATTGTTTTAGGGCAGACTTTACAAAGCTTATGAAAGGAATTATATAACCATATATGGGAATTATTGACAATAGCAAATAAAGTTTGTGATATGAATCTTTGGATTTCCAATGTTTTAGAATATCAAAGGTTGACAGGCTCACTTTCATTCTACTTATGTTGTAGCAGACCCAGGTTTCAGAGCTTTTGCTGAATGTCTGTGGGATCCAGGAGGGAATTGTCCGACCCAGATGAACAACTAGCTTTCTGGGTTTCTCCATCTTTTTCTGAGGTATTAGATATTGGCCACAGCTGGATTCAGGAAACAGAAGGTTCAGCAGTGCTTTTAGTGATGCTAAATTCTGTTAGAAGTCTCACTGGTATATCTTGATTATTGCTGACCCAAATCTGGTGATTGGTTTAAGAGGGAATTTTTCTCCTAGGTTAGACTGGTAGACACCACTGGTGTGGGTTTTACTTGCTCTATAAAATGAGTAAGGTTTCACCTCTCATAATCTCTGAGAACTTTATTCTACAAAATTCTTTACATTAGCAAAGGGACTTGGGATGCTAGTAAAGTGTTCAATATCTTTTGCTGTCTTCCTGTAGCATCTTCTAATTGTAAATTTTATCTAATTCTACAGATCAGAAATAACTGTCTTGAAGCTGTTCTGCGGTGAGAACACTCGTTGCTCCATGACCTCTTCCAAACTAGATATCTCTTGCACGACATGTTGATTTGCTAATGAGGTAAATTGAACCCAGTGACCCATGACATCCTTTCCAGTTCTTTGTTCCTATATTATCCCCTTCCACAGAGGTTACCATTCCTCCTTTTGTAAGAATAGAAAACAAAATTCAAAACAGGAAAACTTATAAAGGAAAACCCAAAAGGCACAGCATACCTGGGTCCTAAAAGGTTCTTCATTGACACTGGCGAATTACTAGAAAAATATCAAGTGCCAGGAACATTTGCTTTCATTTTCAGACTATCTGGAGATTTGTGTATTGCTTTATGTTGAGGATCTGGACYATGCAGAGCCAGATTTCTTCTTATTTTTCTTAGAAAAGATATGGCTAAAAGTCAATCCACACAGGAGTAATGAAGAGATACATATTTTTTTTTCTCCCAGTGATCTTCATTCCTACCTTTTATTCCCTAGCAATTGCTCTGTTGTTTCTTCAGGACATCATAGATTTGTTGTTGAAGCCAGCCTATTTCCAGTGCCAGTGAAATTGCCGTGGATTTTTTGCTCACCTCTCTGTGTGTATAATCAGAGCTCATTGAACTGAGCCACACTTGTCTTTCATTACCTTGGCTTGTCTCAGGTCATTATGGGGTAAATCCAAGTTTATGACGAAACCACTGTTCTCTTCACACCAGCAAGCTGTGTGCTCGCTGTTTATACCCAATCCAGTTTTGCAGTACCTTAGTACCAAAATGGAGGCAGGTGCAGTTATTTGTGAAATATATCAAGTGATTTAATATGTACAGAGTATTAACTTGGTGGATACCACCATTAACACAGAAACAGAATCATTTTCACATTTTTGCTTTTGAATTAATAAAGAGGACATGTCAAAAAAAMCCCCAATGATTATCATCTCATCCATATGCCTCGACACCAGTCTTTTATGTAATATCAAGTGACTGCAGTGATCAGCTGGGCCAATCATGGCAGCTCACTTGCTCTGGAAATGTTTCAGGCACTACTGTTTCACTGCAGCAGAATTCTCTTATGTCTCCTGAATAATACAGAGTTCAGCTGTACAGTTTAAAGGGTATGTTTACCACTGGCTCCCCTTCAAGACATTAAAAACAAACAAACTACTAAAAATTTTTTTAGTCTCTTTTTAGCCTCTTTTAGCCTCTTATGAGCTGTTTAACTAACAATTCGTCTTCTGTGTGGGACATAAATAATGGAAACATTTAGGTACACTGTGCCTGAATACCTTTTTGTGCCAACTGCTGAATCCTTTGGTACTTTCTGACCAGTCTGTAACATAGCACATTTCTGTTCTTAAATTCTCTACTCCTGGGCTTCTAGTGAAAAAGCAGAGGATAAAGCACTAGAAAAAGAGACATAGGTTGCATTTCATCCAGCTCATGGACTTTTACAGAACAATAAATTCTTGTCTCTGACGACCACTTTTTTTCTATACAAATGCATTTCATAGTGTGAGCACAGTGTCTTATTTAAATAGAGACAAAAAGCTAACAGCATTGGGATTTTGCTACGCTATCTTGCTGCGGGTGTTCTTCTGATGTGTGACTGCACAAGCATGACACATCCATTGGGATTTAAGTCCATACACTGTTTAAACTGCACATCACCAGTGGCAGAGCCTAATGGCTAGGACACTTTCAATGCATGATCAATTCCTGCTCAGGAGGCTCAAGTACTGCCTGGCTGTAAGGAAAAATCCACCGGCTCCGTCTCTCGCTGCCTCCGCCGCGTGTGCGAACTGCTGATTCAGAGAGCTTGCTCGTCTCTCCCACGTGTGATTTTGATGCCAGACGCAGGGAGGCAGGGTTCAGCAATGCCAGAGTGCAGGAGAGGGGAGCAGCCCACGGAAAGCGCTGCTCCGCGCCAGCCGCCTGAGAGAGGGCAAGGGAGGGTGTTTAACCTCTGCCTGCACGGAGCAGCAGCCCAATCCCCGGTTCGGTGGATGAAGCGCTTCACGTCACGGGCCGCCTGGTCACGCCGGTGCAGGGCGTGCGCATCAGCGCTTCGTGCAGCGAGAGCCTGCGGCGGTCCTCGCCGACACCTACATATCCTGGCGTCATTTCTGTCACAAGCCAAGTGTGCGCAGCCGGGGGCTCCCCAGCCGCGGGGGGGTCCCGGCGGGGCAGGGCCGGTCTCGCCGCCAGGGCCCGTCMGCCCGCCCCGGGGGAGCAGGGCGCCGGGGGCGGCCGGGGCAGCCCCAGCCCCGGCATCGGGCACCAACCTGCCGGTACATTTACTCTTGTATTTCTGTTTGAACTTTTCTTGCTGAAGAGAATGAACAGATGATAAAATAATTTCCTTTTGTTTGCAATAACATACTCAAATGTAAGGACAGAGTAGTGGCTATGGTAATATCAGATGGACACAAGAGTAAATATATATTTTTTCTAAGAAAAAACAGTGCATTACAGACTTTTTCTTCCAAAAAAGGAATTAGAGTTATTTCTCATTTCCTTCAAGCTAATGTGACTTCTTTATTGTTCTTGCTGAGTTTTAGCCCATTATAGATTTACTCTGATTGTCCTTTGTGGTTATACTGCATTCATCCAAACTATTAATTTTACTCTTTTTAGTCAAGATAAAACAACTTTCATGTCCTTTTGGAGTTCTTAAACTCAGTCATATTTAAGAAACATCATTATGTTGTTTTAGGAACTTGGTTTTCTACTGTTGTCCACATTCTGAGCTTCTTCTGCCAAAGTTTTCTTGGTTAGTTTCTCTCTATGAAAATATAAGACATATTAAAAACATTGCTAATGTTTTAAATACAAACAAACAAGCAGAAGCGTAAAATTTCACAACAAAGCAAAAATATAGAAAAAATCCAAGAAGAATACGGGGAAGTTTATGTATATTTTCCCCAAATCTGAGTCCTTACACATAAGCTTTTTTTTTTCACCACTTTAGTTTAAGTGACCTTGCAGCAATGAAATCATGGCATTATCAGGAGGAAATAAATAATTTCATGGTTAAGGTACAGCCTATAAGCTTTTCATTCTGTTAGGGTCAGAAAAGTTATTTATATTTTGTTCTTGTTTGCAAGATTTTTTGCTTTAATACTTTTCCTTTTTTTTTTCTTTTTTAAACAAACAAGCAATCTCTATTTCTGCTTTCATCTAAGCTAATAATCTGAAATGAATAATTTATTCCAAGAATTAAATAGCAAAGTCTTTACAAGCAGACTGCTATTTCCTTAAACTAACTTATTGCATAAATTTATTAGACTGAAGTAGTTTTGAAAGTTTTGGTTTCTGATGTCATAATGAATACTTAACATCTGATGTGTATTGCTTAACTTTTGGTGTTCAGCTCCATCTTAAAATACTACTGCTTTTCCCTGGCTGAGCATAAGAAACTATTCCAACACAAATACTTGCCTGTGCAAATTTAAAATTTAACAGAACATACATATTCTCATGTGCAGTGTTGAAATTAAGTTTCTGTGAACAGCTGTATCAGTAAAGACCTTAACTGCTTTATCAAGCAGTGCCAATAAAACTCACTGTACAAGGAGTAAATGCGCAGGAGGTGTGAAGGATGGACAGAGCAAACCAYGCCACCCTTCAAATCAATATTCCTGTATAAAATTTGCATGTCATTCAGCTCTGCTTTCTCACACATGCTCAGTACAGAAGCTGGGAAATTAACTGTCATCATTTGTGCAAATTGGGCCTTGCCTGAGAAGGGGAAATATCTGAGTTGCTGAGCAAGCACTCTTTACTTTCTTGTTTAAAGTGGCCTTTAGTGAAATGCATTTTAGAAGGAAAAATCCTTACATCCCTGAATGTAATGCCTGAGAAATGTTAAGAATGCCCTTTAAAATGCTGGATTCATCACCTCAAACAATCAGAAAAGGAAATCCTGACAATGCGGGTTGGTAGGTGGGCAAGAAAGTGGGCTAAGATTTCTCTTGGCTTTGTTTAAATGGAGTCCTAAATATTCCTTTTGTCAACGAGCTGTTCATTTGTGCTTAAAATTAGAGAATAGCTACTGCTCTTTGGAAATCTAAACCCTGATTCTTTTTATCTGCAATAAATCAACTGCTGCAGGGAATGGGGACACTGTGTGCTAAGCTGAGGATAGAAACCCCTGACAGGCTGGTCTGGCTCCCAGGGAATGGAGAGGGTAGACAGAGTCCTCTTGACTTTGATGTGTTTTGGATGCAGCTGGTCATGTTTACATCTATTGAACCGAATCATTTCTTGTGGCATTGCTAATCAAATTATTGGTGATCAGTGATCAAGTTGCATCAGGTGGACTAAGGACACACTCTGGCCTGACCCATTTAGAGGAATGCCAGCACTGTTATGCAGGATTGATTCATAAAAGCAGAGAAAAATTTAAGGTCTCTTTAAAATTAAAATTGGTAAATCTTTTTCTAAATTCTTAGTAGCAAGTAGAGCAAGCAAGAGATGGTAGCGTTGCTACCATAGGATTTTTAAACATTAATAAAAGGAGCACATCACATAGTTTTGCAAAGTAGCTGAGATCATTCAACACAAACTGTATTTTTGATTGCCAATTTAAATTGCATGTATATAAAAGAGCCAAGTAATCACTCTTATCTCCCTAGAAAAATACACGTTTGAGCAATGTGAATGTATACTTAAATTTATTTTTGCACAATCCCTAATTATGAGAGATTTGTACTTTTCCATAAAAATGGTAGAATGCATTATTTTTTCACATATATCTCTGCTTGCTCATATTTTTGCTTATTTTTCTTTGCTAATGAAAAACCTTCAATGTAAAGAGTTAAAGACTGACATGCAGGCTTTCTTGATGAAACAGATGTCAATGTCATATACATTCAGCTGCTTACCTGACTTATTTAAAATCGTATATGGAAGGTCAATAGGGTACTTGTCTTTTTCTCTTCCTCCAAATGATCTATGCAGAAAATTAATGATTTTTATGTCTTTTAAAATACTTTTTATTTTCCCCACATGTTACTGTTATTCTCTTCTTTCTGTACCAGCATTCCAACATTTATTTCTGTCCTGGAGGGATGATAATACTAATTCATAAAATGAATTAAGAAAAATAAGTGCTGTGATGTGCTAAACTGCCAAGTAAAAGGACTGTAGCATACACCAATCAAAAAGGATTTTTGAAAAACATATTGCAACTTCCTTAGAAACAAAACAAAGCTTAGGGTTATTCTCAGTATCTGGTATAACAGTTTACTGTGCAGAATACATGGTGTTTTTTTAACAATGACTGAGCAGCATAAAGACCAGTTTATTGAAACAGAAATACTGTATCTAGATCAAAACGACTTCATACCCATTACTAGCAATAGCTGTAAATAAACAAGCACATATACATGTACCTTTGCCAAATTCTCCTGTACATTTTTTGAAAGAATACTCTCTATGTTGGGCAGCTGAGTTTTGAAATGCCTTTCAAACTAAATTTAGGTATTTAAGTTATATAAATATTTCTTGTTCTTCACAATTTACATGATAATATGATTTTTTTTTTTTAATTTAGCCACATTTCAATGCTTTGTCAGCATTGCAGGGGGGTATGCTGTGGTGCTCTTTTTTGGAACGCTGAGTTCTCYACATTCGAGTTGGAGCGTCAATATTGGCAGTCTATTTTATGTGAGGCTCATTGTAGGGATTCTGCATTAACACTCCCCCCGCAACATCTAACACTGGCTCACTGCAGATACTGCTCATTTTGTGGGTTTTGTCAATGTATTAATTGAAGCGAAAAGGAAGGACAGTTGTATCCTGAATCCTGTTGCCTGTTTTCTTGTTCTTAGTCTTCTCTTCTTCACACAAGAAGAAGCAAACATTGTCCTTGTCAAATGATAAATGAGGCACAATTGGTGACTTGCATGTTTGTCAACATAAGCAAGATCAAATGATTGCTCAGCAGGAAGAAGCCACAGGAAATCCAATGATTTTTGACTAATTAGCAAAATAATGATAATGTCTGCCTAATGATTACCTTGCACTGGGTTGTGGCCTTTTATCACGCAGCTGCAGACTACTGCTTTGAAGGGAACCAGTGGTTTTCTTTGAAACTGGTGTCATGGACTTAGAGGGTTTCTGACAAATCTTCCGAGACTTATTGCTCCTCTGTGTAGTTGCTATAATTGGGAAGAAAAAATGAGCTTGTTTCTAAATGTTTAAAGAGGAAAGTACCTTCTCTCCAGATTTTATTTGGAAAAATTTTTAAACTACTTGGCCTGTGTGTGTGTGTGTGTGCGTGCATGGGTGTGTATAATCATTTTCAAAAGAATGAGTGAATCTTAAGGTCATCCAAAAGCTACAAAAATGACTTATATGACTAAGTTTTCACCTACTAATAGCAATAATAAAACAGATAGGGGTTTGCCTGCAATACAATCTTACCTCAACAGAAAAGATCAGGAAAACATTGGGAGTGAAGCAAGAAAAAAGGCCAGTAATCTGGAGCTTGTGGTTTGTATTCTACATCTCCCTCTCACAGATTTTCTGAGCGAATCTCAGGAAGTTGCACATATTTGCCTGCAGAATTAATTACGAGCACAAGCCTGAGCACTGAAAATTTTAATGGGCTGATTTCAGCCTGCAATCAAGTGCAAAATACACTTCCTTCTGCAATTCAGTCAGAGCTGCAAACACCAAAGGTAGGCTGTACACTGGGAAATTTGGGCTACCATCTCTCCTTATAGTTAGTTGATTCATTGGCAAAGAAAGCATAACACTGATTTAGCTTTGTGGGGCGTACCATATTCTTACTACTCTACTTACCTTAACCATCATTAGCAATGGACATTCATTGTATACAGCAAAAGGAAAGCACTCTCTCAACGTGCCTTGAAATGAGTTGGGTTCCCTTTGAAATATGCTTTCATCACAGAGTCAGTGGAAATTAGGTCTAATTTGGCAATAAAAAAAAAAGTCAAAAAAGTCCAAAGACTGAAAGAACTATGGTGTTTCAGGTGGTAGAGGTCAGTCCTGAGCTCTATTAACAGAGTCATATGGGCCTGGAGGCAAAAAGCCTGTTTAAATTACTGCCACCTGTTTCACTCCCAACAAATAAAAACTTTAATGCCTAAAGCTCAGGTATTAGTCCTTTTTTAGGCTTCTAAATAAAATTGCCTGATTTGAGAGGTGTTGAATAGCTGCAGCTCCCACTGAAGTCATTTGGCCTCAATAAATAATTTAAAGCTCAGAAATCTGTAAGCTGATGCTAACTGACCTGCATACTGGAACCAGAATTCATGGACAGCTCCTACACCAAGATTGACTACAGCTATGGATATCTGTCTCTCATTGTCAGGACCACTGAACTCTCTCCCCTTAGTTAAATACAGCCCTAGGGGTGAATAACAGAAAAGGTACTGTCACAGAGAGTGAATGGAAGTAGACGGGTCAGTACATTTCAGCAATAACACCAACTATTAGGTGAGTTCAACAGAGGACTTCATTGTTGAAGTTCTAAGCTGAAGGGTCCTCTGACTTCTGCTTTTTTTTTCTTGCATACCTTTTACCATTAGTTAGCCAAATCCAAGCCTTCCTTTGAAGAGGAGGACAAAGCTCTACTTCAAAGCTCTGGAAGCAGTTGTCCAGCCCCAAGGAGATAAAACCTTGTGGCATTTTCTAGAGGGGTGTCGCTTTTTGGATGGCTTTCCCTGCTTCCTCCCTTTAGGAGAACTGGGCATACACAGTGACAAGCTGTACATATCTGCTTCAATATTCAGCTCATGCCACCAGTGTTGCAGTGTTGGCAAGAGGTCTATCCCAGATGAAGAGTCTGGATTAATCTGGATCAGGTGAAAATCACAATATCATTTACCATCCATGTTATCTTCTCTCTCTTCATAGAACTAAGGCCTGTCACTAACACTGGTGAGTAGCAGGGTGGCAGGAGTAGCAAGAAGTCACTTGCTTCCATTTATGTCCTGCTAGGGCATTTTGTCTTTAGGTTTGGAGGAGGACATGACCAAATCAAGTGCCACCCATGAAGACAATGAACAACACGATATCTTTCTTAGAATCATGGTGTGCCAGACACAGTCTTTTCAGATGACTGCAGGGTAACTGATGAAAGAAAGAAACTATGTCAAAGCACACAATCCAGTAACCAGTTCCACACAGAACCGTCAACGCACAACAGAAATAGTTGTGATCGGAAATAGTTCCTGTGCCACTCTCATCCCATCCCATCCTGTAACAGGGGTACTGCATAATGTGGCCCCTGGGCCTCTCCTTCCCTCCATGACTGCCTGTTTTCCTGACTCAGTTTACTGGATAAGAGTCATTAAAGCTCTAGTGGAAAGGCAGTGTCAGGTCCCACTGCTATGCCAGTCTGAGCAGCTTCTGAATTAGTCAGATGGCTGCAAAGCTCTCTTCCATGAGAGCAAGAGCAAGATTTGGTTCATTAGCCATTTTCCRTAATTTAGTGAGAACTTTAGAGACCAAAGATTCCTTCCAGCTATGGTCACAAAGAGGAGCTTATGAGTGCAGGAAAGGTAGCTAGGATGGTGCTTCCAATATGTGCTGCCTCTTTCACCACAGCCAGTGAAACTTCTCCTCACCTACAGAGTGCAGGGGAGGTCCTGCTGGTTGGTCTGGAGCATGCAGAAACAAGACAGAAAGAGTGCCCAGTGAGCTGACACTTTGCATAGCCAGCTTTTCATGTGTGTCAGATGGCTTGAAGTTTGCCTGACTACCAAACATAATGCTGCAGAGTAGTGCCCAAGGAAGCTATGCAGCTCAGAGAGAGAACAGCTTGAGTAAAAGCGATGTGCAGGACATTTTCTACTCCATAATTGTTAGAGTAAGAAGGAGACTTAAAAATTTATCTTATTGGATTCTGTTGCTTGTTGAGGTAGGTGCAAGGTCACTTCTAGTCTGAGAAAATGTACTGTGTTCACATAAGGGAAGAATAAAAGAAACTCAGTAAAATGTTGCAGTCTGCCGGGTCTTGGGTTGTTTGCTTTCTTCCTTGAATTTCTTTAATCCGATTCTGAAAGTTACAAATGTATGACTGATGTCCTGCAAATGAGCTATGACTGAGCATTAGTTATTTATTTTATTTAAAATTTTTATTGAGTTGAATAACCCTACTGAGATTGCGGTCTTGTTTCAGAGGAGAACTGGGAAAAAGCAGGATTGAAAAGTTGCACACAAATTTCCATAAATTCTAATACACACAAACATCAACATAAAAATTTAACATTTGTGTATCCACAGGCTTTTAAAAGGCTGCTAGCATTTCCCTTAAGATAATTAGGTCATGTTGCATGAATTACAGTTCTGCATCATTGCTACATACTTTTCTTCTATCAAAGATAATTTCAATCCTGCTTATTTTATGATTTCCTCTTTAAGCTGCATTTGTTTTTTTCTGATCCAGACGTGCAACCAGGTATTGAGGTATAACATGTAAAATCAGAGACTGTGCAGCTATAGGCAAGTGTTGATTTTATAAGATTCTTGGTTGCATGTGTTTGATGGGTTCTGAATTTTATAAAACACTTGATATGCATCTATTGTAGCTGCAACATCATCCTGCTGGAGTCCTGGTCTGTCCTTAACTCCTATCCTTATTGCTTAAGCACTCACCTTTTTATTATCCATAAAACTGGGCCCTTATCTGTCAAAGACGGAGGCAGGTTTGTCTTTTTCCAGTGAGACTACTCAAATCCATAAAATTAAGCACATGAATAAGTATTGAAGCTGTAAATCATAAGCTTTGCAAGGCAGAGAATTGTTATGCATTGTATTTGCACGGTAAACAGCCTACATGTTCTTTGTTGCTGACTATAATGCAATAATATGCACACATGGAATCAGAATTACAGCCTGAATTATTAACTTAAACTCTGGTTAAAGAAAGAAAGGTTCACGTTTTCAGATCTGAATGACAAGTGTGAAGGTTCTAAATCAATATTTAACCTTACCTGATCTTTTTATCTTTGCCTTAAACAGACTGAAAATTTGATGATTTTTTTCAAGCAACTGTGCAGAAAATATTTAGGCAGTATTTTTTACTGGGCTGTTTTCATCCAAAGGCTTTTACTATTGTGACTTTACCATTGCTCTGTAATATTGGCAGTTAGTGAGAACTCAGTTCACAACATCCTTAGAAAGACCTACCGTGCCTTTGAAAGTCTTTCATTTTTTTCCCAGGTGCTCATGGCAGATAGCATGGGGTTAAGGCAGGCTGGAAAAGCGCACGCCCTTGAAGAAGAAGTAGTGCCTGAGTTAGCTTTCCACTCTCCATTTCACTGCCTATTTTTGGAGGAGCTGCATTGGTTCTGACAGCATTTGTACCAGTCTGTCTGAGAACAGAGTTTGGTTCATTGCCTTGCATATTCACAGACAAAAACTGCACAGGTCCTTATATTGAATAAAATATTGACAACATTTTTGCTGCCTTCACAAGGCAGTAACAAAATGGTGGCACAAAAGAATTCCCCAGCCCAACATATTCTGTGCTTAAGATGTATTATGCAAAACCCTGGCAACCTTATGACCATGGGGCATTTTAGTTCAAGAGGGGTGCCCACGAGTGTTTAACAGAAAGATAAGATTACTGAATTTAGCTTACAGTCATGAGAAAAAATAAAATAAAATCAATACTGAATGATTTAATCCAAACCAGAATCTCTATCATTAAAGGAAATAGCTTTCTTTAAAAAGTAAAAATATTTTCTGGAAGATTAGACATGGGAAAAAGCCATTGCACATTAAGAGCATCAGCTTTTTGGATTACAGGTTTTGTCTGCTGCCTGGAAAGCTAATCTTTTAATGGAAGTTTTGGTTTCACTTTTACGATGGAAAACTTGTTAAAGAAATTAAGGTTTTATTATAGTTTAGAACTGATGGTTTCATTATAGTTTATGAGGTTAAATGGCATTTAACATTCATGGTGATGTATTATTTCATTATTGTTTATGCACTTTGATTAGCATAAGCAAAGTTTTACATTCTTGCACTGTGGGTCTCTCTCTTGAGTGTGGTAGGCCAAATGTTGACCCAAATTTAGCTCTGTCTTTCCCTCCCTGCAGAATTACAGTCTTATCTCAATAGAGCTATTTAGGGTAGAAGTCACAGCAGGCTTTTATGTTCCTGGCTTAAAAGACAAAAAGATCTTATATATTTTCTGGCCAAAACTTAAATACTCTAAAAATCTCCTGATACTGTGAATATTGTATTCTCACCAAGACCCATCTTGTGCACTGTCCTTGGAAAAGCTTCTCCTAGCAGGATCCATCTGAGGCCACAGTTGCCGCACCCCCCACACTCCCCAAAAGAAGTCTTTGGCTTGCTGATGCCATCGGTATCCTAGAAAAGGCTATAGTCTGTGATTTATAACCTATGAGCCTGTTGCCTGAAATTTGTGCCAGTGTTTAAAAATAAAGCCGTATGCTCCCCATCATTATTTAGATGGATGCAAGCAACATAACAAAGAAGAAGAAGAGATTGCAAATCTGTGGAAAGACTCACAATACCTCTACGAATCAATGAGAGTCTGTGGTGGACTCCCAATAACTCTGACTTCCTGGTACCATCTCTGTAATAATTTGTTTCCTTTAATACTGGTAACATGGATACCAGGGACCTGCAGCTGACTCAAAATACCAAATGTATGCAATGGATAAATTCCAGCTAGCAATAAGATTCATGTGGTGCTTAAAGACACCATTAATTAAACCTCACAGCATCCCAGGGAAGTAGGTGGCAGTATCTCCATCCAATACATGGTAAACAGAGCCAGCAAAAGGTTAGTGGTTCTCCACTTCACATGAGTCAACAGATGATGCTTGTATTTGAGCTTTTCTATCAGTGTCAAATTGCTAGAGTAGCAACTCTCTTAAAATGGCCTGTGTTCGCCTACCTCTTCCCTTGCTTTTGTGAACAGAGCACAAAACCTCTAATGGGAGGATATACAGTACCAGACATACGTCCACATACAGGGCCAAGTTCAGGATTGTAACTATAAATCTGGAGTCACTTTACTGATATTAATACAATTGCACCAACTCACTGTGGTGTAAATAAAAACAGTGTTCAGGACACTGTTTTTAGCATAAAAACAGTCAAAAATGGACACTGAACTTTGAAATACATTTCTTTTAAATACTGTCTGATTCTTAGTTTGCAAAGAACACAAATACCAATTCACATTGATATAGTTTTGTACCAAAAGAAAAAGTCTTTTCAAAGAAAACTGGTTCTGCTCTCTTGTTAGTGTATAAAGGCATAACCAGACTTTTCCTTTTAAGAGTAAAAGGAATTATGCAGGCTGAATATCCCATGCACCAACATTAAAATTGCTAACTGATGAGAAGAACGATGGGTGTGCTGCAAATTTGTAACGCAAAATGAACAGAACAAAAGTCAGTGCTGTAATGCTTTCACTTACTTAAAAATGTGTATTGTTATACAAGGCAATTAAAGAGTTTCAGACTATTCTTTATGTGATCTGCTTTTCAGATGAGACCTAAAATTGAAGCATCTGATTATTAAAGTTCAAGTGGCAGTTTTCATTAGAGGTGTTAACCGTAATATGCTGTCCAAATTCTAAATCAGTTCATCATGTTCTCCCTTCCTAAATTCTTCATGGTTTTTATGTGATAAGATATTCTTCTCTTCCCTTCCTAAAACCTGTTCTAAAAGTATTACTCACACCATATGGCTACCTTGCATATCCATTTCAGTAGTGAATGAAGTGAGTAACCTTTTTATACAGCCTATAAATTATTTTAAGAAAATTGACCATTTGATCCGCATATGTTCCTCCTATCTACCTAAACAAAGAGGTATTTAGACAAGAAATGTCTTTTATCTGTATATTTTTAGGCACAGTGAAGCACTAACTTTTGATTGAGAGAAGATCTCAGCCCTTCCATAATTAATAACAATAATCATTAAAAATGTGAATACGGTTATCATAACCAGCTCAAATATGAAATTCAGCGGATGGATTCTGAAGACAGACATCTAAAAATCTCATCCAGGATTTCTTTTTTTTTCCAGACAATCTCTTAGTGAGGGAAGGGTTTTCCTCAGGTGCTCCAAAAGTCCACCACAGTCCCTTCAGACCTCACAAAACTCAGCTGCAGTGCCTCTGTGAAATTAGACAAAGCATGCAGTCCTCACGGATAGATGAGGACTCTTGGTACTTGGCAATTACTTTTAAAATTTTGTGTGTGTGCAATGATCTTGTAACAATGCTCTTTTCCAGCTTTCCATTGTATATTATTTGTATTCTTTTAAACTGTACAATTGCTGAGTTGGGAGCTGTTTTTGCATATTTGTACAGTATCTAGTATACCCAAGCAAAATCAATATTTGTAAGATAGGTGAAGAGGTTAATATAATAACAGAAACAATATCTTTTGAAGCCTCATTAGCTAATATTAGCTTCAAGGAGTTCAAAAAGTAACAGACAATTAACACATCTGCACAATATAGGTTTTAATTTGCTTCTGATTTAAAAATGAATATAGCTTGAATTACTGTGCATTATGTGATGTGTTTAAACATAATCATTGATATAGTCCTCATTAGTGGCAAAGACTGAGGTGCCTATGTTGTGTTAAAAATGTATGGAATTTAGTGTTGACTACTGACATTTGTAAAACCTCTATTTTATCTACTTTCCATGTTTACTCTTTCACTGCAATCACGAGTGACTTAGTGGCAAATGTTCTTATATATAAAGTGCAGTTGGAATAGCTTCATCAATGAACAACCTGACTGGGGGAAAAAGCATGCAGTAAACAAAAAGAAAAGTAGAATTTTAATAAACATTCATTCCCAGGAGGACATGGGTGTACTGTAAATATACCACAGTGGTATCAAAGCAACATTTCTTTTGAACTGAATAATGCAAATTAGGTTTACCTTACTTCCACATCATTTGCTGTTTTTAATCCAAATAATATATTATTTTCAAAGGAAAGCTAGATGTGTTCTGCCCTTGTTTTCTACCTGAAAACTGGGTCTTGCTAATAATTCCAAACTTCCTAGCTGTCAACATTTTTACAAGGTATGAAATGCATTTTTAAGCTTATTAACAAGTTAGGGTGGAAAAATAATCTACTGTGAATAGGATAAACTTTTGATCATTTGTGACTGATGATATTTTTCAACAGCTGTGGTGCCACATTCTGCCCTCCAATAATACATATAAGCAGTTCTCCTTGAAGTCAGTGGGGGATGTATCCAGATATCTTAGTGCTGAATTTGGCTAAGAGTTCAACATGCTTAAAGATTTGCACTGAACAGCTTAAGTAGTATTCAGGTGTCACTGTGATGGCACTATCTAAAAACCATTCAATGTCCAAACCTGCTCCCATTGACATTAGTCAGAATATTTTCATTACTGCCGACTGCTACAGAGTCAAGCCCATGGCCCATTGTCAAAAGAGAATCACATTCCTCTCCTTCCCAAGGGTCAGACTCTTATGTGCCTATATTTTATTTATTGTCACCTTGTCACCTTGGTATTTTTTCCTATATGTATTTAGCTATTACTTATGAGTATTGATCCTTTCTTCCATAGATCCTTTGTTTTTCCATTTCATCATTTTACAGTACAATGGATAATGATTACATGCAGGCAACTCATGATTATTTTTGCTCTTTTTTATTTTTTCTTTCCAATGGTTGCATAAGATGTTTATACCATAGAATAATTGTGTTCAAAGTTGGTAATTTTTCAACTTTTTACATTAAGTAAGATTTTAGGATTACTTATGCCTCTGCTCTGCAAAATTTTGGAAAGTGCAGAGCCTATCAGGGAAGATGTCATGAAAGGTAAATTTATCTGTGGTTTCAGAGAGGAAGAGCAATGGCACATCTTTGCTGTCAGTGCAAGATGTGAAGCTTATGGAAGAGCTGAGGAGTAGTTCTAAAAAGACCCATAAATGTGAGGATTCGAGGGAAATTACTCTGAGCATTCACGCATATCTACTAAATCTTCAGACCAGCTTCTGGCTTCCATCACCAAAATGAAAGAAATTACTCATTTCTTTTTTGGGTAGYGATAATTCCCCTTATCTTGGCTTCACTAATGGAATGCATCTCCTGGGTGTTTGCATGCATTTGCATTTTGCCGGGGGATATGCCATGTGTAACTCCTGACACCTTCTCTTCCTATGCATCCACACACTATTTGTGAGTAGTGCTGTTCACACACCTTTGTAGCAGACAGAATGATGGTGACTATAAAGAAATACCTAGTCAAACTGTTGGGTGTTATTTACTCCCTTGCTTTTAATACACAGTATGTTAAAAAGCCGAAGACCTAATGTGGAATTCATCTCACCTCACTTTAGCCTTCTAAAAGTTAACTTAGCTCTTGTCTAGGTTCCCTCTACTGTCAGTGGAGAAAAAATAGATATGTCCAGATTACAGTTCATCAGCTGTCTCTAACAGCTATTTTGAGATGGGATGATTCATCCTCTCAAAGTGCTTCTTACTTTACATTGACTAAGAAGAAGGCTAGGTGTCTAACTCTTAGATGGCTAATGGTAGATGAGAAACACAGCACTCTTGTGAAGTATTTTGTACTTAGTACAAAAGGAGATGTGTGGTCAAATAGTCTGGTGCACAGCCACCACCTCCTAGGCCTGGCTAGAAGTCAAGAAAAAGGGTTTTGTTCTTCCCTGAATGCTGCCGTCACCTGAGCATGTCCCTTATTTGCTCTGTGTGCCATTTTCCCTTTCCGGGAAATGGGATGAAGACCTATCTTCAGGATCTTACAAGGCTACATTCATGTTGTTAAAGAGCGTAAATAGCCCTTTAATCAATGTAAAGGGAATGTACAATTTTTTAGTGGCTGTGATGGAAAGATCTTTTGTTTGAACTGCAATGTGTATCTTCTTTTGGTTGGCTGTAGTTAAAAATGTATAAAGGATCCAGGTTTCTTTTATGTTATTTTACACTGACTATGGTCTACAAGAAGCATCAGGCTTAACCTCAGCTCTTTATCTCAGGTATTTACATGGCAGGTAAGCAGGTAGTCGGAATGCAGAACTTCAGTTTTTTTTCAAAGTGATAAACAGGTAAAACTTTACAGGCATTGCTTTAAAAAGATTACCCCCAAGACAATCTCTCTGTCAACAGAGAAAACAAGTTAAAAGCTTGTGTTAAATGGTTTGTATATAATACACTGTCCTTTGGAATAACTGTGCTTGAATCCATGTGAATCAGTGATATTACCTGTCATAAGAAACTATGGTTTTCAATATCAAAGCACACAGAATAAAAGCCATTACTCTTTTTTTTTTAAATAARAAGTGATTTCATTTATGCTTTTAGCAGCAGAAATCCTACTGTTAACTTTACATTTACTCAGCTTGCCTTTTCTGTGGATACTTCTTTGCAATACTCTTATAGTAGCTGTGGCTAAGCAGCATCTCCTATGAGATGATTCAGTAAGGCTAACAGGGGGAGAGTCCATGGTCAAAACATGTTTCCAACTTTGCCCCACGTGCAGCCTTCCTTTAGGTGCAAGCTTGAGACACGCCATTTTGGGGAGGGGGGGTGATTTTTGCTTTGTTTTGGCTTATTGTTTGTGTATTAATTCAAAAGAGAAGACTCTGGGAAGAAAAAAAAAAGAGTGCTTGCCAGTTTCAGTAAGTGCCAAAGAAAGTATTACTGTTAAATCAGAAGTAACTGCTGCTACTGCGTGAYTGTGAGTATTTGCCTTTGTCGCCCTATGTGTTTTGGTCTGAAGCCATTAATAGCTTGGACTCCATGCAGCAGTAGCAAAGGGGAGTGTGTCAGAGCAGCAGGCCAAAATTAAATTACAGCAACCTCACGCTTTGCATTAAAATCTCCACTAAGCAATGGAGGCTTGTAATCGTCCGGATTTTCCTTAAAGACAATGGCCCTCCATGCAACTGGCTACACTCAGTTAATTCATGCTGTCAGCTTCCTTTATTGGCTGTGGGGAATGCAGTATTGATTCTTGAACTCAACAGCAGCACAAAGAGCCACTAGTGCATGGTCAAAATGCAGCAATAAAGGGCTGGCAGCTTGAGAAAAGCAGCCATTCCATTGCACAAACAAGGTCAATTAGAGGACAGTGCAGCATAATATAAATAGCATTAGCAGCCCTCTTCAACCATGATGATACCATGCTGGGAAGTTGACAATAAATAAAATAGGGTTTAATGCAGAATAAATACAAAAGCATTTAATGTAATTTAATTTAAAACCTTGTATCCTTTTAAAAGTACCATCAGTAGAAAAATACTTATGTTTAAAAACAATGGAAAGCAGTCCATGCTTATAGCTATTCTTTGCAAGTAAAGCTCTGTATAAATTAATGATGCACATATGTAGAATGAAATGGGGAGAATGTATTGTGCAAGAAATGGTTAATTTTTAAATTACAGCTGTGGGATATTATGTCTGTCTGTGTAATCTCTTACTTTTTATTAATACAAATCTTTCAGTGTCATTTGAGTGTAATAATAGGACAAAAGCGTATCTGCATTTTTAGTTCAGAAGTTAAAAAAAGTTGCAAAGGATCTTTATGTCCTTCTTTAAGGTCTTGTAATTATTATCTTTTTATATGAGAGACTTTTCCTTATTATTATGCCAGCTCAGAATTAATTACAAATGTAATATACATCATTCTGCTAACACATAGAGTATGCTGAGCAAATTAGGTTCTCAAAATAGATAATGGGCCTTGGATAGGCAGCAGATAAACCTAGACTGTATAAGGAATCTGGCAAAGGTTTCAAAACTATTTAATTGTTTAGAGAGGAAAAAAAAAAAATGTTTCAAAGCCTTGTTAAATAATGAATGTCCTGAAAGCTGACAGAAGTGAAGAGTTAGGTTGAGAGCTCTGATTTACCTCTGCAGTCTTAGACATTTATGACAATATAAGCCTACTACTGGGGCCCGCCTCACTTATTTAAGCTTTTTGAAAGTACTCACATCAACTCTGAGTACACTTYAACATCCATTAAGATTGGAAGTAGTTGGACTGAGCCCTGTGGTGAAGGTTTATTGGTTGAGTATGAAGTCATCCTTGTTTGTTGTCAAATCTTACCTGTAAAGTCCAGCTGTATCTTGTATCTGCCACAGTGCAATAACAATCATATTCTGCATGTGGTATGTGTAAGACCTTTGAGGAGGGATAGAAATAACACTTTCCTTGTAAATCAAATGGGTCTTCCAAATTATTCAACAAGAAATGCCTTCCTACACTTTCAATGTAATTAGTAGGAGTGACTTGCCTCAGAGAGCAAAGGAAATACCTTCTGGACTGACTGCAGGTATTGGAACTTTATTTAGCTGTTAAATGGAGTAATGACGAGAATGCTGCTTCTATTTTTATGAGCTCGAAATATCAATAAAACTTGAAGGTAGCAAGGCAAAGAGGAACAAATTAACTTCTTATGATTCCTGCCAGCTAGGAAGCATGAGGTGAAGGACTGCATGTCTTAGTATCAATGTCCTAGGCTGGGACTTCACTTTCTTGGAAAACGCGGCTCTGCCCTTAATTTATTCTTGAATTTGCTGCTTTTTGTCACACAAGGTAAAACCAGAGGACGATAGCAACAAGACAAATGCCAGTGAAATGCAGGGAGTAAGGATGAGACAAACTACAAGGTCTAGTTCTTTGTCACGAGAAAAACTTTTTTTTCTGGACTTCTTTTCTGCCCTTTATTCTGGAGCAGGAGCAGATTACAGGGTAAAAGTTCTTATCAGGCAAATAAATGCATCCAGTGACTTGAGACCAAATGGCTCTTGTGGGTATTTTTGCTTCTGCTTAACCCCCTCCCTGTTCTAGTATGTAAGCATTTGGAGTTGTTTGGGATTTGTTTTTTTTCTGCAAGAAAAGATTGACTAATGATGTAACTAAAATAATAGTTTTAGATCAGAATATTAGTGAAGCAAATTCCTTGGAATGGCTGACTGGAACATTTGTGCATCTTTTAGAACAGAACCTTAAATGGAATTGGTGTGTTTTGAAGAGAAATCACATAATGTATATGAATGCCTCTTAAGCCAAACCAGAGCAATTATTGCAGTATTTTATTTTGAATTAAAGGTTTTTTTTTCCATTCCTTTCTTTTGGTGTTACTGAAARTTATGGAGACTAAATAAATTTTACTTGGGCAGCTCACTAATTTTGTAGAGATGATTCTTCTTTGTGCCTTGACTTTGAAGCTGTGGAAAGCTTTATCCCAAGGGAGTGGGCAAGCCGTGTGTTTCTATGAACTCCTTGGTGTGTAGGAGAAGCGTGAGGGACAATGCATGTTGCTTCCTCATACATGGACCACCGGATCTAAGTATCTCCTTTTTTGCTCATCACTTTTATCTCAATGTCCCGTCAGGGGCTATAAATAAATCATGGACTGTAATTACCTCCGCAAGTTACACTAGGTGACTACCTGTGACTTCTAGTGAAAGTGGTTTACATTGAACCTCTTTGTAAGGCTTGGCGACATAGTTGCATTTAGACTGGTGAGCAAATATCTCCACTCATAAACATAATATTAATGAAACCAATGTTTTTAAACACTTTTTCTTCTTTCCAACATCATCAAACTGCAATTCCCTTTTGGAATCAACTCTCCACCTTCTTTTGGAGGAGATGATAGAAGAGAAGATCCTGTCTCTCTGAAAAGCAGCAGGTGTGCCACTGCAGAGTTTGCCTTGAGGCCTTGTTAGCTCACTCTGCAGAGGGATAGGAACTTTTGTACTGTATTTTCAACATAGGCTTCAAGAGTCTGTTGTAAAACTATGCCTTCTCTGAAGACGGTGCATAGGAGAAGAGAGARTTGCAGAGGTCGCAAATAGAGACTTAGAAGACCACAAGTTTTGCACCTCCCTGCAGATAAGTGCAAAGGAGAACAGGATGCTGAGGAGACCATGTAAGAGCTGGGAAAGAATGTGGAGAAAGGCAAATACCAAAACAACCTGTTCCTGCAAAATTTGGAAAGCTGCAAGTTCTGACTGCAGTTCAAACCAGGGAAGACTTTTTCCAAGTTCAGTGAGGGAAACATATGATCTAACTACATATCCCAGAGAAGGTAGAGATGGGAAAATAATCTGGATGCACAGATAACAAAGCCATGCTCCTTCTTCATTCTGAATGGGTATAGAAAGTTTCTAGGAATTAGAAAAGGAGTGGGGTCATTCTAGGTCTAAGTCACTCTCCAACTATGCAGTGAGGAAATCAAGAAGCAGGGGTGTAAACGATTCTCATTCTTCTGGACTATACAAGAGAAATGAGAGTCCACATCGGACTTTTGTCAAAGACTGTAAAGGAAGAAAAAGTGGCAAGCAGAATTTGAAAAACATTGATTTTATATCTTACTGGAAGAGATCAGCCTTTGAAACATGCACAAGCATAACATCCAAAAGCACTTGGGAATGGAGGTGTCCCTTTTCAAGTACTTAGATTTCTTATGAAGCATTAGAATGTCATGGTTGAGACTAATGAGTCTGATGCTGGGAATCAGAAAAGATTTCAAGCCCAGCTCAARTAACTATATGTTTAGGAATGCAGAGGCCATCACAACTTGGAAATGAAATGTTATAATGTAAAAGTGTTTATAAGGACATTTAGAGTTGTGGGAGATTTGTACAGAAGATATTACCATGAGTCTCTAAAACTGTACACTGTGTAGGAATTAGAGAATCTTATATGTTTGCATGATAGATCTGGAGTCAAGAAACCTCATTATCAGAGCAATAGTGAGACATTTTTTGTCAGTCTTCTAACATCTTTCATCTCAACACCCTTCCTGTTTCTCCTTCTCTTCCTCATTATTTCATCATAGTCCATCTTCCTGTGTGGTAGAAGCAACCATTGGAGTCTGAGTTTACTTGTCTCTTTTAAATATCTCATCAGAGAGTCACCTAAGACATGCTCTAGTGTTATGTATTTTCGTCATGGCTGTATTCATGAGGGTGAAGGCAGAAATGAGTAAGATATGGGTAAAAAACAGCAGGTTAGTCAGTCTCATGATCCAATTAGATTATGGGAATAGAGCTTCAGATGTTCTCTCTGGAAGAATTAGTTTTGGATTCCCCTTGCAAGGCAATTATCATGCACGAAAGTAGCCCTAGGAAAGGGCAGTTCAGGAAGCATGTTTCCTCTTGATGTTTTTCTAATACTGGCTATACTCACGTCCAAGAGTGAGAGCTGTATGAAGGGAGCAGTTTAGAAACAAGAGGTTTCTTTTTTTCACAGGATGACCAAAAAGCTAGACTCATAAGTCTTAATGGGCAATGAGGCTTATAGGACAGCTGTATTGCTAGTGTGCTGGGGGCTGTTATTCAACGCAGAAGATGACCCCAAAAAACAGTTGCCACTTAAAAGGAACATAGAATTTCACAAATGGATTTTGTGCTTGTAAGGACTGGGAAAGACTTGACACTTTACAAACCAACATCTTTTCTGCTTTAGTAACCTCCTCACCCCTACAGGGCAGAAGAGTAAGAGGATTTGAAATGAGTTGTACAGAATCTATTTGTTATTGGATGTGAATCTTGGACAAGGAACATTTAAGTATCTGTTGCACATGAGTATATAGAGCCTGTCTTTTTCATTGTTTAAATATATTTTGCACCTGTCTTTTGCTCATGTATCCTGATCAGGTCTCCAGAATTACTCTTGCAAACCAACTCTTCATGAATCCTTTCTTCCTTTGGGCCCTTCCTAAAACAAATTATCTTTTTTACTAAAAACCCGTTTTCTTGTTTTCTGAGCTGCATGTATATAAACATTTAGACATCAAAAAGTCTCCAGTAGGTAAAACTCTTTCATTAATGACGACAGAAATAAATCTAGTGATAAAATATGCCTATGAGATGATGAACAAAGACATATCTTTTTTAATTTGCATACTGCCTCATTAGGAAATTTATAATACAGTTAGCTCAATAATATACAAAGCAAAATCTTATGAAATGTGTTGATATCTCTTCAAAAAATGAATGAAATGAAGAAAAGATCTACTTTTTTTAGAATATTTGTTCTGAACTTATCGTATAAASAGAATAAGAATGACAGCTCATTCCAAGTGACCGATCTTGGTACCCTCTTGTGCTTAAATGATGTGTTCTGAAAATGTACATCCTAGGAGCCTTAGCAACTCTAAGTATCCCCTCAGTGCCCTCTAAATAGCTTCTTGTTTTCTCTTTTCCCTGCTGAGAGCAATGGCTTCGTTTCTTTCCCCTGCCTGGAAATGCTGTTAGAAAAGAAAAAAAGTGGTTTATGAGAAAAAAAGAAAATAAAAAACCCACAGTCTTTTATTTTATTTGAATGTCCCCATACTCTAATCAATATTTTAAAGATATCTTACTAATAAGTACATAGACCTCTTTAGATTCAAGGTACTGTCCCAGCTCTCAAGAAAAAGAAATATGAAGACCAACTTGTCTGACATCTTTTCAGAAGCTGAAGCTCCCAGAGTTCTTTTCAAAATGAACTGTTGTCTTTCGAAGAAAATCTAGATATCTGAAATCACAGTATCTTGAAATCAGGAGTGAGTCAAGTCAATAATTTTCATGGGAGGTACTGCATTCCCATCTTAGACAGCACACCCTTCAAGATGTTATCCCTGAATGTATAGGCAACCATGTAATATATGCAGTTTATCTAAAGTTTGTCAAACAGCAGGGTATTAAAGAGGAGTATATGTTATAATTTAATATAATGACATGCCTTGGTGGTAGTTGGACAGGAAGCGGAAGAAACAGGGCTGTTAAACCCCAAAGCATATCATTATTGGACAATAATATGCAAGTGAAATGCGTTATTATGATAATAAATAGGTCATTTCTAAAGGAAACATACTAGATGCAGGGCGGAATAACAAATCATGTGTAAAAAGAAGTGACCTTTAACAGAAAAAAGAACAGTAAATAGAGTAGATTGCATGAGACTTCTTTTTCTCTGGTAAAGAAGGACTAGTTCTCGTTTGTTGTGGAGGTACTGGTGAAGTTGTGCGTCTCCTGCCTGTTGGTTGGAATGCATCCTRTTGGCTGCAATTTGTAGTGCATGCAGACTATCCGGGGTTTGTATAGGTTTGGAAGGGCAAATGAAAGGGCTGAGTATCGAACTACTGCCTCTGACCCCGCTGAGACTCTGTCACTGCTGAGACTAAACAGAGAATGAAAGGGATTTAAGACAATACAAGAGAATCTAAGGCACCCCCTGCCCCATTAACAGAAATAATATGGATGATTTGAAAAAGAAGCTATGCACTTTGTCCTTCAGAGAGATGCACATCTAACTGGTTTGGGGATATTCAGCCTTAGGATGTAAGAGAAAAAATATTTTTCTCAGAGAAGGAACTTCACCTAAGTACCTAGGAACATAACCTGGGGATGTACCTCAGGATATAGCCTGAAATTTTAATGGATATCTTGTTTGTTTTCCTGCCATTCATAATCATCTTGAGTGAGAAGTCATCTCACTTAGCGATACAGAGACAGAATAATAGCTACTAATATCCTTGAGAATGAAGACCTAAAGAGTCTTGCCCTTCAATAGAGGTTTACAAAACCGTGTATTGAAAAGGTTTAAAAGAAACAGAAAGCCACAAAGTCCCAAGAGGGATTTTGAAACTGTATATAAAAATGTAGAATGGGAGTGTAGAGTAAGAATCAGAGTAGATTTATGAAGATTTATCATTTTCTTTCAAATTAGTCTTTCATTTAACATTTAGTGAGTCAGTCTATGAATGCTGCCTGGAACACTGAATTTAAACAAGAATTTAATCTTAATGCAAAAATTAGTATCATAACCAGCCACAAAATGAATGTTAACTGATCACTCCACCACTGAATACATCTTCCAAGAGGGCTTATCTGCATATGTTTTATCTCAGTAGTTGTACAAAAGACATTCTTCTCGAAATGGAGCTAGTCTGAAATCAGGACATTAAAATTTCAGTGCCATGAAGCCACTGTGAATTCTAGGCTTGGTTCTGCAATTGCAGTGCCAGTAAAGAGACCAAAAAGCTTTTGGCAAGCAAGGGTTTTCCTTTTTTGGCTCATATGCAAAAACTGCATCACATTTTCTGAGTTTAAATGTTTAGAGAAAATATTGCATTTTTCTACCGTGGAAATTCTTTAATTATTTTATAACATTTTTTTAAAACTTAATTTTTTAAAATCACATGTCTAATAATGCATTTATTGACCTATATATATTTCCTTCCGAAAGGATCAAATGGTTCATATTCCATACCTTTTTTTAATATTCCTGCCTCTGAAAAATAGCATGTTTTAATTATGGTATTAATTCAACATATTCAATTTTTATCTTCAATTTCAAATCATTATTTTAAGAAATTGTTTATGGTATTGAACTCATGAGAGTCTGGGTTGATTGTCCTGGAAACTGATGTCCACTAGATAGAAAACAACCTTTGAGTCAGTGATGATAGATCAAGGATTCTTCACACCACTCTAAAAATATTCTTTAGCCACATTGTGAGTATTTGCGGTTTATACCTACCCCAGGTTGTGACCAACAAAAAAGATGCCAATGTTATTATTTTGTTTTGAGCTGTTGATGTTACTGTAGTGAAAACACCTGTTTATATGAACCACTAAGCAGTGCATGAAACAGGGTATGAGTTACCTTCATCTTTGGAAATTCCAAAACAGTTTTGATTATCTGCATAAAGTCAATCCATAGCTGAACGGTCTCGTAATTTTATTTTTGTTCCTGCTTGTGTCACATAACTTCTCTCTCTTCCTTTTTTCTAGGACTGAAAACAACAGCAGTTCAGGGCTTCCTGTGGTAAGAAACTCTTGACTCTTTCTGCAGAAATGAATTGCAAAGGGTTCTTAAACTATAAAGACAGAATGAAGAAACATACGAACATACGTTCATGAACTATACTGCTCAGCCTACAGGCTCCCGGATCCGTTCGTATCAACTAGTGCCATAGGAAAAGATCTTGCAATTTTAGGTCTGCAGTTTGGTGTTCCCATAGCATCGATCATCCAAAGATCTTGACAGATGGATTTGTAAGCTTGCAAGACATGAGAAAAGTGTATAAAATGCCAAATGGTTAGAGGAGATAGAACATGAATTCATTGCTTCTATTCCACTGCATGGGAAGAGAACATTCAATAAGGTTAAAATTAAAGAAAGTTACAATAGCTTTTCACATAGTCTGAATTATATTGTGAAACCCATTGCCACGAGAAGTTACAAAGATCAAGAACTCAGCAAAATTAAGAAAGGAATCAGACATGTATAAGCAGAGCAGCATAGTCCAGTGTCAGCCTAACTAGCTATAAGCATGTGATGTAACAGTTTTGACTCTGTTATTTATTAGGATGAGACTTAGGGTTTGTGGCAGATGATTACATTTGTGAGCCTGCTGCARGGTTTTTAAATCTCCCTCTGAAGCAACAAATGTTTGCCAGTTTTGAAATAGTACATAATAACAAGTGGACTTTATTCTGAATGAGGATGGCAATTCACATGTTGCTATCTCCTTACAGAATCTTTTTTAAAAAAATTACATATATTATTGCCACATTTCAGCCTTCAAGCTTTCATACAATTAATGAATTCTTCAGAAGAATGACCCAGTTGTAGAAAATAGAACAATCTGATATTTATGAAGTTCCAGTATTGTCTGCTTAGAGAAAAATATGWATTTTTCTGTGGATATTTTCATTAATTGCTCAGTGAAGCTAAACAGAAATACCATTTATTCGCTAAATTAAAATGAAAGAAATCCCAAACATGAAAATGCTGACTTTTTTATTATTCCTTTGATTTTAACTTCATGTGTCTTTTAAGTAGGTGGTTAAGATAATGGCACTAGTAATAATCATCTGAGCACAGGCTGTCTTCTTTGATGTACTTGGTAATATACCAGTCTGTATGAAATTAAATAGTAATATTAACACTATGAGAAACATCCACTTAATAGCTGTAACTGTTTGTGGAGGCAAAAGTGACCCCAGTAAGTTAGGTAAAGGTCACAGGTCCCTCCATTTATTTAATATCATGAAAACAGCCATTTATTCTGGAGTTTGCCTGCAGTCAAAGCTAATTATCACTACAATAATACATAATTTTTGTTATGTGATATGTAGATGAATGAAAGTGTTGCAAACAGACCATCAAGATCCAGGATGATCACAGCATGAGTGGGAAATGGACAGCTACCTTTTAAATCTCATTTCCAGTAGCTGCTGTAAATCAAGTTCAGGAGACATAATGCTCCTGAATCTTTGAACTCAGCTATTAGATTTTTATTGTCTTTACTAATTTCAAAAGTAAACCTGACTCATGGTTCTTATTAGAGATATATAATTACATGATTGAAGGTTAATGACTTCACAAGTTTATTTCAGGGACTCAGAACTTGTCCAAGGTCTCACTGGTGACAGGGTTCGAAATGTCTGTCTGGGGACACACCAGACTGCAGTTCCAAGGGAGCACAAACCTCTGGTAACTGATCTGCAAGCACTCATTTGTTTTGATGTCAGTAGCCATTATTTTTATAACTGCAGGATGGCACTTTAAAAAGACTCTTCCAGTCATGATATAAAAGCTTTATTCTTCAAGGATCTGAGCACCATGGCTCTACCCAGCAATTCACATTAATAGATGCTTACCTTTAAGCACTTAAACACTGGTTTCTTATTGATTTCAGTGGTATTTCTCACATGCTTCAGGTTAAGCTCCTGCTTAAGTGCTTTTACAGATAAGAAAAAATTTGCTCAGTGTCTTGCATGACTGAACAGTAAAATTTAGGCAAGGAAAGAATCTGTTTATTTATTTTTTTCTCTCTAGACTCTTTGAAATATTGCTTTTAACGGAATCATTGTGGTTTCTTGTAAAGTCTCAAAAAATGTAGTTTTGTTTCTGAGTTCTTGTGGAAAAGTTATGGCACTATTTTTTCCTGTCAGATCCTTTCACTAAAGTTTTTTTGAAGATTATTTTGTGTGCTGCTCCTGAAACTTTCCTCAGTTACATGGTCTCTCCACACACATCCATGGGACTTGTATTTTTCACTTTAAGCTAAAATTCAAACCGGAAAATGCAGTTTCATCGTCCTGAATTACATTGCTCATCCTTGATAATTAATACTGTGTGACTTTTTACAAGTAAATCCGATAATTATTTTACAAGCTAAAATTAAAAGCTGGGACTTCTGCAAAAATTAGCATTTCTGTGAGTCTTTCATTGTTTTTGCCCTATGTAACAATAACATAATTCAGTTTCTTCAGATTTTCTATATAAATCAAAATAATTTTCTCCATGGGCTTGATCTGATGAACAGAGGTTGCAATCAAGAGAATTAATGATTGTTTTATCAAGCTGTCATGCTTATACAGGCTACTGGAATCCTTAGGTAACCTCTAAATGGGGAATGGTAATTCAGTACAGCTTTTCTTCAGAAATTGAGTACAGTGATTTTATTAGTTGCCATGACTTTGTGCTTTGAAGGAGTCTGAATGAAGATGCTAAGAGTTCTCAGTGGTAGGTAAACTGGCCCAATTGCCTCTAGCCTTGAGATACTGGACTAGATCAATGTTCTCAAGTAGGTATTGTGAGCCCAGTGGGTATCCAAAACTCAGAAATGTAATTAAATATGAATTGATGATCTCCAAAGTGGTATTCTATACAGAAAAAAGCTGGTGGTCCAAACTATTGAACTAGGCTCCTTCTTTTCTTCTGTATAAAAGTTCTAGTCCCTGAAACAAAGCACTTTCAGTCATAAACACTGGTTGCACCCTAAGGCCCAGATTAACTAGCGCATTTTGGCTCCTTTACTCTTCATGAAGCCCTACTAATGCAAGGTAGGTGTCTGCTCAGTTTAACTGAGAAATGCTTTCTGGCAACCTTGCATTCATTTCTGGTAGATCCATGAGGGTCCCAAATCCCCCTAGGAATATTTCAGGAAAAATATTTGTGGTGGATGATGTTCTTCTCTCCTCTCATCCTTTGCAATCTAGTAGTACAGAAAAAATTAGAAATTTGGGGGAGGAAAATTAAGAAAAGATAGGGAAACTACTGTTGCATGGCAGGAAATGTGCTTTTATAGTAATGTTTTAAATGGTATTATTATTACATTTCAATCCTTTGAAATGCTTTCAAAAACTACTGGATATTTCAAAGTTATTTTGTTTCAGAACCACAGAATTAGATTATTACTAGTCCTATATGCAATCATCTTTACTGTTGGTCTTTAATAGTGTGCTGTCAAAACTGCATTTGAATGAATATATGTACAACCTTATCAGCTTTCCACCTTTTCCCTGTAAAACAAGACTTTGCTCTGTATCTACATTATAATATTAGTTCTGTACCTGCACATTTCTACCTATCCTTATATCTGATTATGCTAATAATATAGACTATATTTATTGTCAACATTTTTAAATTCTCCTTAATTTCAGGAATAGTTCATAAATACTTCAGTCAATAACTTTGTGGGGTAAATGATAAATTACATATTTCTTCATTCTTAAAGAAGTTTAATTCTAATAAGTAATCAGTTAATGTATATGTTTTAATTTTCTCAAAATTTGTGTTGTTTGTAAAAAAAAAATTGCCTCTCAGGGCTTCAAGATTTCTCAGAATTTTATATCTCATATCAGTGGATCTGCTGTTGAAAGCTAGTTTAACTGTAATCAATATATTATTGTTAACACAAATCACTAAAAATACAATATTTTCACATTCTGATGAGTTTTTGGTTTTATATTTATATGAAATATTCAATAACTGTTAAATGACTGGCATTGCCAGGCAAAAGATATTACCTTGGAGGCAAGACTGGGAGTATTTATCTGTAATTTAAAGAGAAATGGATAGACTATAATTATCTCTAACTCCAGCATTATACATTTAAGAAATTCAAGAACAAGGTTATATTTAAAAAGAAAACCAGATTTAGTGAGGTAATGAATGAGAGAGGACTTATAGTAGCTCCTAGTGGAGCCACTAGTGCAGAGTATATTCCATTCAGTCTGATGGTGGAATGGTTTTTCCAGTTTTTCCTTTTACATTTCCTTCTGCCTCTGACTCAATTGCTATTACAGATGTGTCCAGCTCTAAATAATGCCCTTTCATGTATATATGTGTGTATATATATATGTATGACAATGTATTTTTTTCTAAGTGACATACATACACAGTACAGTAGTGCTGTGAAAGTGGGGGCAATAGAAACATATTTTAAATAAACAAACAAAAATGTTTCTTTAAAAGCCAGATCATTTAAATTAAGATAACAAATATTAAAAGGTTTAAACATAATTTTGTGCTTGTGACTTACTAATACGAGACATCACCAGAGTGAAGCAAAAAATTCTCTGATACAGTACAACAAAGAATCAAATAAATACTAGAGTTATAGAACTATGTGTGGAAGATGTAATGGTCCTTTTGCACCTTGGTTGCCAAATTAAATATGCTTTTTAATTTATCCACTTGCTGTATTTGAAATTTTTCTGAGGTTAATGGAAAATTTCTGTCTACCAGGACGTTTATACCTTAACTGCATGGATCAGAACAGATCAGAATCAGTAACCTTCAGTAAGCATCCAGTCTCCCAAGCATGTTAGAAAATGCCCACTGTGTCACGTCTTTAGAAAGATATACTCTCCTACTTGTTTATGTGGTTACCTCTGTGTGTGCTGTGCGCTGTGTGCATGCATGTGTTCTTATGTCTGAAGAGGAATTGGAAAATACTTACAGAAGCATTATAAAATTCTTGCACCTTGTCTGCATTAATGCAAGCTTGACAAAGACTGGTGTTCCTATACTAATTCCATTTTAAAAAGACTTCATGCATAAATACACATTGGATTAATAAAATAATATTTAGGATTTGAGCTTAAAAGCTATCTCATTGTATCTTGTAGAAACAAAAAATAAAAGCAGCCAATGTCTACAATGCAGCTATGAACATGAAAAAATGCTTCACTGTTATTTGTCTGTAATTGGCTTTGAGCATCACAATGCACATGTAATTGGGTCTGTACTTGTATTCTTCAAGGGTTCTGTGCTATTTCTACTTGAACCCTTTTTTTTGATATGGTTCAGCTCAGCAGTGCCAGCTACCTCTTGTTATGCAGTTGAAAAACTGTGGCCATTAAAAATAGGATACGGTGTGATTTTGTTTTGCAGCACTGCATGGAAAATCAGTTGCTGTTCATAACAGCTCTGTGGTTGGTTGATTTAAAGCAGGAGGGCGACTTTGAATTGACAAGCAGACAGTTCATGAAAAAGGATATTGTATCTTTAAGGCTTTCTGACTGATTGTGTTTAACTGCACTACTCAGCAGGCAGTAATTAGGCAGTAGCTTTGCTGAGAAACTTAAAGCAGAGGCTGTGTTGCTCTGTGCTCTTGAATTAAAAAAAAAAATGCAAAAAATTTCTGGATTTGAACAAATGGGATTTTTACAGTTTTCTAGCCAGTATGGGAGCAAACAGAAAGCAGACCCCTAGAGGGTCCTAAAGTTATCTTCCCATCCAGATAGTCTCTAGGGAGCTATGGTGCTTGCAAAAGGAGGCAATGAGAACCATTATAGAAGCACATGACACTATTGCTGAAGGTCAGAGTGGTATTGGAATAAAAGAGAAGCTGCTGATACAAAATGACATGGCTGCCGCATCTTCTGGCCCAGTTCACAATTTTGATTGGAATGTAGCTCAAATGCATCACGAACATGATTAATAAATAAAAGTACATAATAATGATAGCTGAACTGGTGCTTTCCCAGACTGCTGCAGAGCAGGAAAGAATGGGAATCTCAGATAAAAGGAAGCAAACAAAATGTGCAGTTAATGTTACTGCCTGAGGAAAAGTTTGATTGTTGTAGTTTTATTAAGTGGACACTGCAGTGCACCACTGCAATCATTGTCATGCTGAATGTAGGAACGAGTTGTCAACCTTTTCCTTCAGAGCATTACAATAATGCAACGTAATGTGGAGGGGAGTACTACAAACTTAAGATTTGGTTTTCTCATCAATAGCATAGGAGCTTCAGAGAAGCACTCTTCTCTCTCCTCACACCTCTACTTTTTATTGCTGCTGTTTTGATATTTGTGCTTGGAGATGTCATCAATTAATAGTAATTAGGCTTTGAAACCACTTGAAATTCTATTACACTTTAGTTATATTACAGCCTCTTTTACCATGTTGAAAAAAAAAGATACTTTGCTTGTTTATTTGATGCCATAATATTGCTGGAAAATAAATCTTCCATTAACAGCATAAATTAAGCCTGTATTTTGATTTGGCACCAGATAGTAGATTCTGCCAATGGGTCACATTTTACGTCTGACTATCATTATTTTTACTGTAGCCTGTAAGCCTGTGTGAGGTCCAGCAAAACTCTTTTGATGACTATGGCTCTGATTCTGAATAAAACTGCTCTCTATAGTTCTGACACCAGTTCTGATAACTTTGAGGTAAAGTCATTAGAAGTTAGTCTCCTCCAGCAAATTCCGTGGTTTGATAAATCTTTTTTATTTTATCTCCCCCATTCACATGTTAACAAGAAAGTAAATTAGTGTGTAAATTGGCAAGAGCAGTGCATTGAGCAACATGCCTTTTCACAGGACCATTGTCCTCAGGTTTGTAGTTTCTAAAAAGGTTTGATCTGAGTAAATTATCAAAGCTTATCAGAATTCTCTTACTGAATGATTATAAGAGCAAGAACTGCTTTCCAATTACAGCAGGGCTTGCAACAGCTAGATGAATTCAATGCCAGTGCCTAAGATTCACCTATCTTTATTTCCTGTTTTCAAGGTCGATCCATTTTGTATACTTCATAAATGCTCTTTGAAACTGGGATATACAGAAGATCAAGGATTAAACTGACAATGTATTTTTTTTCTAAGTGACAATGAGCCTAATTCACTGTCAGTTAATGCCAGGTGTTTTTCCCCCTAGTATTAAGTTCTTCAAAACTGTAGCTGTTTAGGACACTATTCACAGGGGCTTAACGTAGGGAGGAAAATGATTACATTAAGTTGAATAAAATGAATAATTCATGACATCAGATTTTGTAATCCCGGTGTTAAGCATAAAACCAGTGGTTTATTTTTCAGCAAAATGTTTTTGTATCATTTCAGATAACATATAATACAAAACAATAACTGCATACATAATGCTAAAAGACTACTGGAGAAGAGGGCCTTGCAYAGCACTTTTGGTCTTATCTGGGGTATCACAAGATGCATGCTTTGAGGCAATGCCTATGAATGCCCATCATCCCTTGGAATCTTCTGGGGCCAATGGAGTGGCTGTCTTTTAATTTTATTGCAAAATATTGCCCCAGCTCTTTGCCACAAATTTGAAAATCAATTTTTATATCTTGCTAAGACTGTATACCTCTCATTTATTTCTGTAGTTATTCTACTGAGAATAAACAACTCAAAGTGGAAAGGCTTTATGTGCTTTTGTTACATACTATCTCCCTCTCCCCCTCTGTCTCTCTCACACATGTGTGCACATGCATTCACATACATGCACACATACACACACTATATATATGCATATAAACATACACGCATGCGCTTTTATACTGTATTTATATAGCTAAGAACACAGTAGCTGTAAGCTGAGTAAAAGATAATGTAATATGAGACTTATCCTTTTCTCCAAAGTCAATATATTTTTTTCTAACTTCCCCCTACCCATTTTCTGACCTGTTTTTTTTTTCTTTTTCTTCTTTTTTTGTTCTTCTTTATTTGTTCTTTGATTTTATCATCTGCTAAAGCATCTTTCTTTCTAGATAGGAACCTTCAATGGCAGAAAGTTGTCCTCGGCATCATAGTTTCCAGATCAGATCTACTTTARCAATGTCTGGGTTGATTATTATGCTATATCCAGGCTGAAATAATTGTGTACCTGGACCATCTGCTTCTGCCTTTTCCAGCACCTYCCTGTGGACAGCTCCAGGGCACTCGACTGGGGCCGGAATGGACTCCTACTGAGTTGTCCACATATTAGTCTTGTGGGAAGGAACGGTCTGTCAATAGATTTCAAAGTTATTTAACAAAGCATTTCCCACTTATAAATATGATAGCCTTTCATAGCATGCGTTTGCACACAACAGCAAATATATCATCCATATAATGTAAAAAAAAAAAAAAATCTGCTAATAATAATGTAAAACCTAGAAGGGCATTCTAACTAGTTTTTAAATTTAAAATAACAAACTACTGATTAATTGTAACAGTCAGTCATCTTCAAATTAAATTAAGAAACTTCAATACTCTGAGAATAATATATGGGTATTCATTTCAAAGGATGGTACAAATATAGCCATTTTGGATTAATGTATATTTCTCAAAATGTAGTAGAATGAATTTAATTCATTTTGTGGTGTTCATGGCATTAAAAAATGATTTTAGAGAATTACTATAGAAAGCGTGTCTTATTCTTTTAATTAATCTTTTATTTAAAGAAATGTTTTCACCCAAAGGTACTAAAGAAGAACATTATAAACATACTCGGGCAAAAGGTAATAGATTTAGAGTTTAATTGTAATGTTCTGTTAAGAATTTTTAATGGAAAACCTGATGACCCAATTATACAGTGGAAGTGGAAAATCAGAACACAGTATCTGGATTTGAATATAAAAATGCTGAGATGCATAATACATAGGAGTTTGATATCTATTCTACTTCTTGTCAAGGAGGTATAAAATTATCAAGAATTAACAGTAAGCAGAAATCAGACCCTGGAAAAGAGCTGAGCATTCTGGAGAAGACTATAAATTATATTCTAACTTAGAAAAGTAGCCTGCCTCTCCATGCAATGCAGCATCAGTATTTTTTTAATTTTCCTGTCCTCACATCCCATTCTTTCAGTACTATCACTGTTCATAATGGCATAGGCAAGACCTTTTTCCGAGGATAAATTCTTGTCACTACTAAAAGTCAACCATGAAATTAGCTAGTTTGAGATGAGATTTTCCAAGATGCCTGAAGATCCTGAAATCTGTCAGGAGCTGGATGTCTCTTTTTGCTTGAATATCTCCCTGTTCCATCTGACTTGCCCCTATTACAGTAGTTTTCAAACTGAGGTCCTAGCGGGCTGTTGGTCAGGCCATAAAGAATAAGTGAGTGTCTGTAGGACCACAGTATTTTAATAGCTTTCTTAATTTTACAAATTAATGCTAATAATGCATTTGTGTCCACTAGAACCTATGATGAGCCACAGGAATGCCTGAGTGTTTGTGGTGCTCCACCAGTACAAGAAGTTTAAGAATGACTTCAGTGCTTAGGTATTTCATCTTCTCTTCCTAAAGGAGATATATAGATAAAACAAACTTCCTTAAGATCAGATACAAGTAAAATCTTCTATCCTTAATGTGCCAGTAACAGCACAGGAGAATGGTGCTTCTTTCAGTAAGTGGTACTTTGAGTCCTTAATGATGAAGGAAGAAGTAATGGACTATGACTGTGGAGATGGCCCTGTTCAGAGGAAATGAAGTAGTTATGCATAGTTCTTAAGAAAAGGTCCTCAGGAAAATATGCAGACACATAAGAGCACAAAAATAACAACTTCACTTAATGCCTTAAGGGAGAAGAGTTCTGGAACATCTGAACTGGTCCCAAAGTGTACGCTTGGGAGGATGGGGTACAATCTTTGTTAGCTTTTTGCTAGGAGTTGCTTTTTAGGTATCCAAGTCTTGTTATTTGTCAAAGCAAAACTTGTTATGGGTTACAGGTAGACATCTGTAAAAATGTCAGCCACCAAGTAAAATTTGACATCAAGCAAATCACAGCTATAACAAGTCTCTGGAACACCATTTAAATGTATTATTTTACCCACATTGTGCATATAAATCCTTCTGACTTTGACCATATTTTCACCACATAAAACAACATTCATTTATATCCAGCCTCATATGATTTTTATTACTTCAAGCTTTCCACGTAGCTCTCACAGACTAGTGCATATCAGTACCATTCCCACTTTCATCATGATCCAGTGTAGCTACCAAGTGTAGCTACCCAAACACACTTTAGCTCAACACCTTACACTGTGGTGGGATTCTTGTGAGAACAMCTGCCTTGGGAATAACTGGCTGTTTGGACTTTCCAAAGTCCAAAACTTGGGAGAAGTTGACAGTCTTGGCTTGTGACCTTCAAAGTTAGAACCAGCCTTAGAAGTTACACTGTTTTACTGGTGGCTCAGAAACTCAAGGAAATATTTTACATAACATTTTGCATATAGGATATGGAAAAAAAAAAAGGTAATGAGAGAAATGGCTATTCTAGATTTGATTCTGAATATTATAGGGGGACTAGCTGCAAATGTGTAGATGGAAGGCAAGGTGACAGTGACAATGCAATGAAAGAGTTCAAGATCTTAAAGCAAAGAAGTCCAGGAATGCACTTGAAGCAGGCATTCTTCAACAATTTCAGAGAATTATAGGCAAATTCTCACTGGACACAAGTCTAACAGAGAAAGGAAGTGAGGAAAACTCACAGTTCTGTAAAGAAATGAGCAGGAATTATGCCAATACAGAGCACAGGTAGGAAAGACAGTAAGAGACCAATCTGGTAAAATCATTAGCTCTCTAGTGACCTAAAAGTCCAAAAGGAGGTGTACAGAAAGTGGAAAGTAGGTCAGGTGATTACAGATGAATAACAAAGTATAACAGAAGCTATCTGGACAAATTCAGAAAGGCCAAAGCACAAAACAAGATAACATTCACAAGGTGCACAAAGGGTAAGAGGAAAGCAGTGATAGTAAGAGCAAGACAAGGAAAGTTAGGTTCGCTACTCAATAGAGATAGAAAAGCTGAGACTAACATGCTTAATTCATTTTTGCTTCAGTCTGCACTATAAATACTACATGCAACCAGGAAGTTAGCACTGTTAGCACCAGTAGTAAGATCTCAGGTTAGGATAAGAAAGAACAGTTTATAAAAGTGCTTAGATAAGGCAGACATTTTCATATTGCCTRGACCTAATGAAATTCTTCCTACAGATGTAGCTAAAGCAACTTTGGAGTATTTTCAGAGGTCAGATTTCAGAAGACTAGAGGAAAGTAAATGCAAAGACTATGAAAACAAAGTAAAAAAGGAGCCAAGGATTTCTACACCGATAAGCTTTACTTCAACTCCCTGTGAGACAAGGGCTCAGATATTGAAACAAATTATTTACAGGAACCTCAATGAACACAAGAAGGTGTTCAGCCAGCATGGTTCAAAGACAAATCATGTCGCGCCTGTTCATCTGTGAGACAGTGTGCTGGACCTTACAGATAGGAGAGCAGCAGCAGACATTATAGTTTTTAACTTATTAAATGCTATGTTACTGTCTCACATGACCATTTCATAAAGAAGCTAGATGAAACCAGGTATGTGCAAAGTAGATCAAAAAAAGTACATTGGGTGCTTAACAATAGTTCACACTTGAATAAAGATGCATCAAGCAGGGTTCTGCAGAGATCTGATGTCAGTTTGGTACTATTCCACATTTTCTTTATTAATCTGGAAGATGCATTAGACAGTATCTTACTTGTTAAATTTACAGGAAACACCACTGTGGAAGGGACTGCAAGCATGCCAGAGGGCTGTCTGGAAAAACTGAACACAATTCAGTAAGCACAAATATATAATTCTACTCTTAGACATAACAAACTGTATGAATATGGGCTAGGAAACAGTGGGCTAAGTTTCAGGTTTGTAGAAAAGGATTTGGAGACATAATGGGTCACAAGCTGAGTATGAGTCACCAATGTTATGATACAGTGAAAAAGCAAACATTGCATGTACAGCAGTGAGTAATCATCCTAATCAATTCAGTACCACTTAGCTGTGGTACTATTCTTCCAGAAGAACAAAAAGAAATTTAGAAAACAAAAACTGCAAAAAATATTGAACGAACTTATTTAATATATAGAAGAGAAGACAGAGTGAAGAGATAATGGAAGTCAAACAGATTTTCCTGGGAACATTGTGGTAATTCTGCAACCTGAAAGTTTTAGGGACAGGTTAGATGAACTTCAGTAAGAAATTACATCATTGTAGTTGATACTGTTTTGTGGTGGAGTGGATGTCCTCTCAAGATTCCTTCCAACCCTTTTCTATAAATCTTTTATTAATTAAAGGAATATTTTGCTCTTGGCCAAAGACAAAGCTTTTTCAAGACTGAGCTGAACTTTCTAGTGTCTATGCGAGCAAGATCTAAGGTGCTGCCACTAAATGCTGGATTACTATTGATATAATGAGAGCAGTGGATGTTGTCTACCTTGACTTCAGCAAGGCTTTTGACACTGTCTCCCATAACATCCCCATAGACAAGCTCAGGAAGTGTGGGTTAGATGAGTGGACAGTGA
>NW_020451271.1:2432419-2478890 GCF_003343035.1 Apteryx rowi
GCACTGGAACAGGTTGCCCAGAGAGGTTGTGGAGTCTCCTTCTCTGGAGACATTCAAAACCTGCCTGGACACAATCCTGTGCAACGCGCTCTAGGTGACCCTGCTTGAGCAGGGGGGTTAGACTTAGATGATCTCCAGAGGTCCCTTCCAACCTCAGCGATTCTGTGATTCTGTGATTCTGTAATATTGGCCTTTTGATGATTCATCCAGGAGTTAGAGAACAAAAGACATAATCTATTGTTTTGTCATTGATAGAAGCCCTGATAAGCAGGATCTAATATTTTAAACCTTGAAACACTGGAAGGGATTGAGAGGCAAGTGTGAGAAGCTAGCCTCAGTGTTGCACTGAAAGGGAGTAGATCAAGATGATAGCCATTCAGGATTGCAGGCATGCATTCGCTGTAGCAGGATAAGCTGTCTGTAGGTGTTCTTGCTGTTCAATTTAAATGTGGGACAACTTGTCTACATTCAGTGCTCTGGCCATCCTTGCTCTTAACGGGCATTCGAAAGCTCAGCTTAAACACAGGCACCTTACAAACTACCTGCAGCTCACTGTTAGTACACCCATCTCTGTTAATTCTTGCAGGTGAAGGGTCTCCTCACCCTCTAGTGAAGCAGCTGGCCACTGAGGAAATTGAGCATCAGCATCACCTGATTGAGACTTGGGTCTTACTTTTATGTTCTACTCCCAGTCCCATGAGAAGATGACTCTTCACTCATTTAAAAACAATGAACCTGCTACCATCTGAGCTCTTTTACAAAAGGACACCTGTAGGGTGATAAAACAACTGAAAAAGTTTTTGAGTCTCCTCTGAAAGAATGAAAAGACCATTGATTGTTTCCAGATGAGCTTTATTAGAAAACAGGGTTTTCAAACATCATAGGCACAGGAATGTCTGTTCATCTATCTTAAGTAAAAACGTTTAAGGAGCTTTAGAAAAAAATTCAAAATAAATCCCAAATAAAATATTGAAACTAAATGGGTACAATCAGATTTTAAGGTCTATTTGAATATATGATCAAAGTAATCTGCAGTAAACTCTTCTCCCCAAAGCTTTAAGTTACATAAGCATCCACATATATCCTTTAGTTATCACTGGGTTGGTGACTCAGCCTTATATTGACCTCTCTCCCCTTGTGCTTCCCACTGAGGACTTGGGTGATTACAGTGAGAAGAAAAGGAAAGTATTTATTGTTTTATTTTTCTTTCTTATTGTTGCACTCATACATGCATACACACAGAGATGTATACACACATTTATACATTTAAATATATATAGCCCTACTCTGAAACTAGCTGTGTTGATTAGAATTGCCTGAGCATCTCAAAAAAATTATTTCAGTCAGTTGAACAATGTAGGAATATCAGTGGCAAAATAGAGGTAGTTAAGTGGAAAACATAGTCAATATTTAATCAGCTGAATAAGAGCATACATTTTTAATAAATATATATAAATGTATCACGCTACATTACAGTTCATCTAAGTATTTGTTAAATATGAAATTTAAAGCACCTTAGGTGATAACTTCAAATAGTATACAATGTGTCAAACATGTACAACATCATATGTTAGTTTATTTCTAATTCTGCTTGGTGCTGAATACTTTTCCTGAAAAAAAAGTTCAGCTCCCTCAGTTCCCACTGACTGAGCAATTCACATATTAAAATTGCTTGTTTATTACCTTGAACACCATATAGACCTATAATATTGCCTTCTGGTCAATGCATTGGATACCCACACAAAATGGAATTCTTCAAGCTTTATTTTTTCATAAGGCAAAAGTAAGAAAAATACAATTAACTAGATAGACTGTCAGACTCTGAGAAAGAAGATCAATGTGTCTGCTTATATGTTTTGAAATATTTGTTTGCTTTTTACTCTGAGAAAGTTGATCTCTTAAAAATTAAAAATTATTATTTCCAGGAAAAAAAATGACAAAAACTATTCTTTTATTTTAAAAGTAGAGATTTTTCTTTAAACAAAATGTCTTAAGGGTATAACCTGAAAAAAAAATTCTTAGCCAGTTCAACTCACATGCCTGAAGATAAGTATGTGCTTAAGTAGCATGTTGAATAGGAAGACAATTACTGAAAGAAGAGCAGTAAAATCTTAAACTGAACTTAATGAATGGGAGTCCTGCAGAATAATGCTAAATTTACCAGTGTAAATATAATGTCACATGACTTTAAAGAAAATTGTTGGGTTCTGTGACTGCCTCTGGCACAGATTTACATAACAATGTATAAGTCACTTAATCTCCTCTAGTTTCTCCACCTGTACAACAGTATCAGCTCCAGGGCAGTGTTGTGAAACCTAGTTAATTGCACAGAAATTATTTAACAATCCTTCAGTGAAAAGTTACATTGATACTTTCAGAAACACAATCCTTTGTAAACTAAACTTTGTCTTCTGTCTTCCCTTAAAATCATATAAGCCAAAGAAATAGTTCTCTTTTGGCCAGCGCTCATCGTATCACTAAGTTTTGAAACAGCCTAAAGAGTTTTCACAGACCAAATACTCTGGATCCTGGGGAAAGAGAAAGAAAGGAGAGAGAAGGATGAGGGAACCATCTTTTCCCTTTCTGTCTTCCTGGGATAGTGGGATTTTGCAAAGCAGATGTACGTGCACTGAGAAGGAAAGGACGTGCATGTGTGAACTTCCCCCTCTCCGTGACATTAGCTGCTGATTCAATGGAACAGCCTTAATGATATCTCTGAGAGTGGCCAAATGTCCAGCCTTCAGTCAGGGCAAAGAGTTGCCATGGTTGCAGAGCGAAAGGGAAGGAATCAAGGGTGGAAGGGCAAGGGGATGGGTACAGAAGAAGTAAATCCACGTGAGAAGCAATAATAATCCGAGGCAAAGCGGCACTCCTCCAGAGTGTTTTGTCAAAACAACAAAGGCTGAATTCCTCAATAAAAATTATTTTAAATATTTTGCTTGAACCCTTTTGTTAATTATGCTGCCATTCTGCCTGCTGCTATAATTGATAGTTTTACAGTACTTCCATTCAAAAATGCTCTCTCTCTCTTAACTCCTGGCTGAGGACAGACGAGCATTGATGAGAAGGAGAATAGAAATGAAGAAATGACATTAATGAAGATTTAAAATGGGTAGCTGAATGGCAGTGGTTTATCTCTATAACTACGAGAAATCGAGGAGCATCTAGAAGAGTGATTATTCAAAGCAAAGCCACCTTGCTTATTTGCAGCAAATATATATGCATGCATGTAAATGCATAGGTATGAATGTACAAAAAATGCCAAATGGACACAGTTGTCAGAATATGCTAAGATGCCATGGTGACAAGAGACCTTATAAAAACCCAAACAGATAGCAGAGGACTCCTGAAAGTAATGAGCAGCACGGCTGATTAGGCAGGGAGACCACACTGTGCAAGAATGAGGCTTAAAGCAAAGAAGGGCCTGAAAGAAAGCCATGAGAGAGAGAGACTTGGAGGAATGAGAAAAGTAGACTTACAGCTAGAAACAAAGGCAGAAAGAGATCTGTGGGGCTTGTAGGAGAAGGAGTTTGGTATGCAGCAGACAAAAGAGGGCTTAGAAAGGAGCAGTTAGCCTTGGGCCCTCAAAGAGTGCCAGGAGCTGGGGGAAAAAGAGACTTTAACAGGGGAATGTGTGTGTGGTAGAGACGCAAGGCTAGAGACAGATGGGGAGTGTGCCAGTGGCAGGTGACGGCTGCAAGAGGGCGACGGGTATTGGAAAGCCAGCTTGAACATACGAGCCCAGTTTAGAGATACCAGTGACTTCTACCAATGAGGCGCGGTCCCCATCTTTGATCTGTCTGCAAAAATGCAAGATTTTCTATCTTCCCCTTAGGAGAGCAGTCAGTATTTATTGCTGAACCCTGTTCATCCTCCTCCCAGGTGACTGTGTCTTGTCATTAGGTTCACAGGAATAACCTCCTCTTCAGGGGTGGTTTTCGAATCTCGTGACATCATTTGACGTGAAGTTAGGGTGAGAATGATCAAAACTGTTATCAACTTTTACCAATACTGTATGAATTCTTATTCACATTCTCTTTCACTTTTAAAGCTGTTCTAATTTAAAGGGTCAGAGGTGATATCCAGCCCAGTGCACAAGGACTGTAATGACATTTATGTCTCCCTTTCTTGATGCCAGGCAGTTGTCAGTGGATGAATTTCATCCAACAGCTCTAAAATTAATTGTTTTAGACATCACACACATGCAGATACACAGAGGTGAGACTTTTTATCACCCAGAACCCTCCTCTCCCTTTGGATGTCCTCAAATTGTAGCTCCTGGCTTGTGGCAGAAGCAGCAGACACCACTCTGAGTTGCACACATTTCTTTGACATGCCCAGCAGAGGCATAGGAGAAGCAATAGCCTCACACAAACACCTCCATACACAGAAGTTTTCACAAGCACAAATGAATGTCCCACAAAATAAACTACAGCCCTTGCAATCACATCTCAAATTTATCAATTGATGATTAGAGTGGGTTGTAAGATTTATGTATAAATCACCTGTCATTATTTAGTTATACTAATATCACTGGAATCTTCAAATTTAATTTTGTTTCCCCCTTTTTTTTGAATCTCATTATACTGAGATACCACACTAATTGATGAGTTTTCAGATTTTTATCCAACCATCAATGTYGGTACAAGTGCTGTATTTTACCAGCACAAGCCTACTGGATAATTCTGGCTAAAAGAAATCACATATTTTTTCATGAAAACTATAAACACAAAGCTATATAAGTACTGGTGTTTCTATATTTGATATGTTTAGGAAATTCTTCATATTGGTGGGTTTAAAAATCCCATTTCTAGTCTATGTATTTTATGGCTGAATCTTTTTTGCTTTGTGCCGCTGTAATATAAATTTGAAGAGGAACTCAGAGTTGTCCAAAAATTGGCATAACTAAAGAACCAATTTGCAGATAAAGGAGCTGAAGCTGCAGTTAGATATCCAGCCAAGCTCGAGGAGTTCAATAACAGGAAAACTTTTGTATTCTGGGACTCGAGGTCAAGCCAACAGCTGCCTGGAGGAAAAAAAAGAGCTCAAAAAACAACAACAAAAAAACCTGAGTAATAATTTGATCAGTGCATACAATGAAGTATCAGATGATTAAGAGAAGATGAAACTTTGAACTTGAATTTCAAATCGAAACATCTTTTCATGGGAAAGAATTTCACTGTTTAACTGGACTTCTCCCTCCTTTGATTATGAAATCCTTTAAAATAATGAATACCATAAATTAACAGCAAAATTGAGTCCATGTATTAGAGAAAAAATAATTCTTTGGATTCCAATTTCTCTAAAACCATTTTTGAATACCAACACAGACAAAAGCCCAGGTTRGTATCATCTTCAGAGCTCTGTTCAGTGCAGCTGATGAGGGAGGAGAGGGAAAGTAATGTTATGCTCTTTACTGACATCCCAGCAGACAAGATTCCTGCCCTGAAGAGTTTACAGTACAAAGCCAATTCAACCAGCTACTGAAGCTGAAAACTTAAATTGATGTGAGTATGCACATACTAATATCCATGCAGGTGGTACTTTGTATAAAATAATATACATATTCACAAGCAAAAATCTTTGCTAAAACAATTGAAGATGAATAGCTTTAGCTGGGCTCAGCTAATATCTGAAAACAACTTTAAACTTTGTGTATATGAACTCAAAATCTTTGAAAAAGAGTAAGTTTGGTGAGTGGTTCTATGTAATACTCAGCAGCTGTAATAATCTAACATTTATGACTAATCTGTGCAATTTGTTGCTATCCCTGCTTTTTTTTTTCTTTCCTTTGTTCTTGTGAGTGTACACACCTGATTTTATTTATTTATTTATTTTATTAAATGTGTAGGAAATATTTTTCAACCAAGAAATTCTCACAAAACAGAAACTCTTATCTAAGTTCCAGATATTTGCTTTTCATATGCGATGACAGAAAAATACTACTTTAAGTAGCAATGACATGAATGCTCTCTGCAGCGATCGATTTGTTGGTTATTAGATGTTCATTCATGTAAATGTAAGGAAAGCCTTTATGTTTCTAATAACAATCTGATATTTAGATAGAACACTAATAAGTAGGCACAGGGTATTTTTAAGCAAATTATGTACTAAAACTTAGTATATGAAAAATATTGAGTGGCATTTCCTTGAAAAGCTAGTAACCTAATAACTAGTAATTAATTAGTTCATTAATTAGTTGATTCATTCATTCATTCATTTCAATTAATTTCAGTGGATCCATTTCCACCATGCTAAAGCACTGAAGGCAACCACCAGAGAGCAGGGAGGAATGGCTTGTGTCCAGCACAAGATTGTGCCATGCCGACATGAAGGCAGTGTCACTGACCTGTGGATGCTATGGGAGGTCTGATTTTGCCTGCAAGGTGGAACCTGGTTCTTATATTCCTGAGAAGGGATATTCACCAAAAGCAAGCAGGCAAGGAATGCTCAAATCAGCTACTGAAAATTGGGCTGTTAGGGGGTGTCTGAATGGTCCAAACTGTCAACCATGTTCATTCCCTGCATCAGTACACTGTTGGATACACTGTCATGCTGGAAATGCTATTGTATCCTGTAGTACGTGACAATTATACAACATACCCATTAGCAACTGAATTGAAAAGATAGATATTATGCAAGATCTTCAGCTTGTGTAAATTGGCGTAGCTCCATTTAACTTAGCTAAGGATCTGGCCCTGTACGTTGTCATATTATTTGGAAATGCTAAACTGTATAAATATTCATATTCTCTGCTGCATTATTTTTATTTTAATCTAGCTGAGTGTATTCTATATTATATGTTACATATTAATTTACCAATTAGTGGAATTTTTTAAATTATCTGATTAAATTTTCTCTTTAGCTGCTTAAGGTTTCCTTTTTTAACAGCAAATCTAGTTTCTCCATGGTAATAGTGAAATAAAAGTTGAACAGAAGGGTCCTTGAAAATATAGTATAAATCTGAGACCTTTATATAGCATGACACTCTGTTCCCTTTCTTTGATGATAGTTCTACATATAAATGTACATCTCTTTCATTGTTGTATATAATGTGATTTAGTTCTAATTGACTGGAAGTTGTGGAAGTCTGATTTAGAATGGAATAGGTAGATTATAGCTAAATACATAACGTGGGTCTTCTAAAATGTGGGAATATATTTTAAATTCTCAGCTCTTTCCTCTCTCTCTGAAGAAAAGGTATATAGTTTTGAGCTGAAGAATGATGAACCACTGCCATTGCACAAAGGCATGAACACACAGGGTCATAGTTTCTCCACTTTTGCTTTTTTAAAAAACTGTACCTAATAAAACCAGCTCCAAATAGGAGTACTGTAGTATAAGGTGAAATATAATTCCAGTGTGTGCACCATGCAATGGTCATTTCTCTGAGAAGGAAAAAATTTGCAAGGTAAAATTTCAGCTACAGAAGTAGAAGTATGAATGTTTCCCCCTCTCCTTTTATTATTCACTTTATGAATTAGTCCTAGTTTACTTGTTTCAATTGGTGTCGACATATTTTTGAATACTATTAGCATAGCAATCAGGCCTGTTCTCAGGTTATTGAATGGTGTGTTGACTTCCAAAATAAATAGATATGCAGTGTGAAGGACGAGCTGTCACTTTGGGAGAGCTTTGCTGATCTAAATTAAAAGGCACTTCTAATTGAAAACTGTAATAGAAGGAGGGTTAGGGAAATAGTGAAACCACTCGGTCCCTTTCAGGTTTCGTGGGGCTCTGTTAGGAGATACAGGAAGCAGATAGAAAACGCATATATTATATGGCAATGTAAGTAATAGCATTAACTTAGACTAAAATAACATCACAATAAGCTATTTTCATTTTGTTCACTGTAACTCATTTTTCCCTGGTTTATTTTTATTTTATGTGAGTGATGTGAAGAAATCTTGGGTTCCTGTGATTCCCACTGAATTCAATTGTAATCACAGCATCTATACCAAACCTCTGCTCAGTCACCTAGTTACAYGGGAGTACATGTTCAGGCTGAAGCCCACTGAAAAGAGTAGAAATATTCCCACTGAGTTTAACAGACTTTGCATCGCGTTCTAAAGGCCCTAACATTACAGTATTTTGCATAGTCTGTTAATGACACTTCTGCCTTTCAAGTCGTCCTTGTAATCTCACTGAGGGGTGTTTGTATGGCACTGCTATAGCATATCATGTACAAGACCACGTTGCAAGCAGCTATGCTTTTGTATCAGTTTTGCTAGCTGGATATTTTTTTCAAACAAATGAGTAAGTTCAGTGAAGCAGTTACGGAAAGTTAAGAGCACAGATTAAAACAGTTTATGATTTATCTTATCTGAACAGCTGTCTGCTATCTAAGGCTGTGTTTCCTTCATTTTTCATTTTTGTCCTGTAAGGGTTAACAATTGAGGCCTGTCTATAGCTCATTTCTATAGTAACAGCAAGACTGTGACTTTTTTATGGGCACCTAATAATTAGAAAGTGCTAGAAGGTATAACAATATAATGAATCAAAACTGATAGACTTGTGGGTTTCCATAGAAACATGTATAATTATGATAATCGGTCCCTGGCGTACCCTCAGAATCGTATACATTCAGTTAAATGCAATAAACATTAGGCACTATTTAGTGAGCTGTGATGCAGATTAACAGTGTGAGATACAGGGAGGCTATGAATAAAATTGCTGTACAGTTTATCTCAAACTAATTTCCCAGATTGCTTTAATAGACATGCTATGTGGATGTGAAGAATTGAAAGTGTATTTTTATTAGTGGTAAAGCTAACAAAGATAATATTTCATAAAGTGCCTGACTGTTAATTTTGATGCAGATCAAAATGTACTGTGGCACATTATTGCATGGGAGATCTCTAAACCTACTGAGCAAATGACATGGTGGGGCTCAAATGAATTATTTATTTTTGAATATGATACAGGGATATTCGGGTTTCCTGTGTTCCCCTTGTCTTACTGGCTTATTTTCCTGTTTACTTGACTTGCATTTTTAGAAAAGTGCTTCCCAGTGCTCATGGCCTAATTCTAATGCTAGCTTTTCCAAAGCAAAGCAAATTTCTGGTGACTTGATATGCAGCTGCTCAGCATTACAGGATTTGCCTTCTTAGGTGCCCTATGGAACCTGTTTGTTGGTTGATTTACAGATAAAAAGTGAATTACAATTCTGTGATAGTCACTTGAGGGATAGGTAGGACTGTACGTAGTCCTGGATTGGTTTAAAAAAAAAAAAAAATCAGATGCCCAGCACTTCATTTAAGGAATAAACTATTTATAGAGGAAAGAATACTACAGGTATGCAATGTCTGAAATAGAGTATAGACGGTGATTTCAGAACATGCACTGTGGATCAGGGAATTCATTTTATTATTCCTGTGCATGTCAGGGAAACTGTGCAGAAGGAAAGAGCCCAAAGCCTACACAGTGCTTGCTTACTTCCTTCAATACTGCCTTATCCTCCTCTTCTTTGAAGACCCCAGTAAGTCTGGAAGGGTGCATTGGATTTATGCTACTCCCTCTGTAGAGAGAAAATTTTTCTCTAATGAGTACTTAATTATCAAATGTGCATTTCAGAATAGAGTAAGGTGGGCTGTGATATTGCTGTTGAATATTAAGAACACAGACACATGATTGCCAGACAACCAAACTTTAGAATGGAACTTAGTGCCCGTGTAAAATGTAGTAATATGCCACATTTACCTTAAATTCACTTGTAATTTCAGAGAAACCTGTTTTTCCTAACAAACCTCTCTGCTTTCAAAATCAGAAAGTTTGAATTTGTATGTGTATTTTTTTTGTTGTTGTTGCTGTTGTCTGTGACTTAATTATAATAATGGTTGCGTGTTGTCTGCCCATAGCTTGACCCAGATTCAGTCCCAAAGACTTGAAATCTCAGGGATCCTGTGCAGCGGGCCGGGGATTGTGAGGCAGCTCATAAAGTGTTAAGTTCAAAACTCTTGTTTTCAACATAATGCTACCTGTCTTTGTTACTCAGTCTCCTGGTTCTTGCCTCTGTTAAGAAAATGAGCCTTTTATAGAAATGTTTTTCACATATGGTTTCCCCTTTGCTCTTACTCCTGTGCTAGTTCTAAAATACCAGAAGCTGACAGGGGTTCAGAAAGCTATTAGACAAATTCATGGAAGAAAATCTATCAAAGGCTACTAAACATAGAGATAACACCTCTGGATCAGGAAGTCCCTGAGCTGCGGATTTCTGGTGGCTGAAAGCAAACACCTGGGGAGCATCACTGCATGTCTTGCTCTTATATTCCTCCCTAGGCATCTGCTATTGGCCACTGTTAAAGACAAGATACCTGGGTTAGATAAACCCTTCATCTAACCCAGAACAGCTGTTGTTACATTCTCATGTAAAAAGACTTGTCTGCTAACACTGATGTGATAAAATGCTTTCAAAAGCTTTCTAGAAAATATGAAATCCAGGCTGCACTGGAAAATCATTTTGTTTTTTTTTCATATTTTTTAAAACAGAAAAATGTGCTCTATTATCTATATTCTGCCATTTTGAATCTGGAAAATCAGTTTCTTCCCTATTCCTTCCTTCTTCCTYTCTGGTTTGAGGAGGGGCACTTGCTCTCTTCTGTATTCCTGGCTCTGCAGGAAGCASATACCCTTGTGATGGAGGAATATCAACCAAAACGCTCAGGTGACAGGGAACTCTACAGTTTTCCTGGTCTTTGCTTGCAGAATGATGAAGAAAATGGGGAGGACACTTCCTTTTGTGTGTTCAGTAAACTAAGAGGTGAATTAAGGCCCTGCACATGTAGTTCAACATCCTTTCTGAGAGGTAGTGTGGAGTAGCAGCTGCTCCATAAAAGGACACACTGGCTTAAGTGCACAATAACCTGCCTATGTGCAAGATCTTCCCCAAATTCAGAAAGGAAGGCTGTAGCATATTTGACCAATGCATTTGCACAGCAGCCCAGACAGGCACGAACACAGTTTAAACAGTGTTTTTACACTGCCAGAAGGACACAGCACAGACGCATCCACATCAGTTGTTTGGGCATTCATAAATATACTTTTCAGCCTTCAGTATTCCCTCTGTGTTGCCATTTTAGCAAGGAATGWCTTCCAGCTCAGACAAGTTAACACAGGTCCCTGCTGGTTTGGTCAGGGGTTGGATCTTTTTGCCTCACCTGGAGTGGCTGTGCCACTGCTCTGAGAGTACCGGCTGTCAAACTCAGCTCCCATGTGCAGCTGCGGACAGGGACAGGGAGTGAAACACGTAGAAGGCAACGTCCTGTCCCCTGCTTAGAAAGACAAAGGACAGCTGCTAATTCTGCTCCCCTTTAACAGGTCTGATTTTACAAAGCTGTGTCAGGTCTCTATTTTCATGCATGCACTTTTATATCTGTCGAGTGAGCTAGCAAATTCTGGTGTGAGGATTTCCTCTGTTGGACTGTGTGCTCTTCAGGGCCAGCCCTGTGTCCCTGTGCACTTCTGAAGGCTTGTGCAGAAAGGGGCTCCTGTCTAGATTGAGGTTTATGGCCGCTGTTGCTATCTAACTAATTAACAAGTCATCTTCATCCTAATACTTTTGCCTGCAGCTGGCTGATCTTGCAGAACTGCACCCTCCATTGAACACAGTCACAAAATCAGAGGTGGTTTTGAGAATCTGATCCATCAGACCCTGCCAATGGGTGGAGAATCCTGTTTAATGATTAAGTCTGCTCCAGTGACTGGCCTCCAGTTGGCAGACACAAGAATAATCCCCTTCAGTTGTGTTTCTGCTTGTTCTGTGATAACGTAAAACAAGGGGTCTCCTCTCGGGGGAAGTTTCCTGCCGCTTTCTGAATTAAATTTATTTTAGAGCCCCCATACACATCAGTTCTTGACTTCCACCTCCTGCCTGTTGCTAGATTTCTTTGCGCTGGCAAGCATCTTGTTCCCCTGTGATTTCTTTTGTCATGGTAGAGTGAACTCTTTCTCCTTGCCTCACTCAGACTGTTCATAGCCATATTTTTATCTTGCTTCTTTGTGAGTCAGAATTCCCTACAGCTCTGCTTCTTGTTCTTCTTTCCCATGATGCTGAAGTTGATTACCTTTGTATGAGTATACATTTCTAACCAGGAGCTGTTCATCACATATGCTTAGTTACTGATTCAAATTCCCATAATTTGATAAATATAAACTTCAAAATCTCTCCTGTGAAGTGCTTTTTCAGTGCTAAGTAAAAAAACCAGTCTCAATATTTAAACTAAAAGAACTTGGATGACAGGCAGATCAGGATATGAACATGTTATATTTCAATTTTTGTGAAAAGGGGTATTTATCAGTTCAGATTCATTCATTCATTATTTACCCATGTTTACAAATCATTTAAGACATCCACAAACCCTACAGCTGCCAAAAAGTTTTGTCTAGCATATGATGCATTTTCTTACTGGTTAAAATGTAAAAAAAAAAAAAAAAAAGTTATTCTCATGTTCAATTACAAAGAAATAGATATGAATTTTAGACTTTTTTGTGAGATGTTTTGAAACTTATTTTTACTACATTTGCTAAACTGAAGGTATTATCTCCCTCTTTGCATCATATGAATTCAGTTACTTTAGTTTGTCAGATTTAGGCTCTACTGAAGTGACTATAACTGCATATGACCTAGCATACCATCTTGTTGCCAGTTTGGCTTAAAAGCTACATCCTGAATGAATATAGTGACTGGTTAACCTTAAAATTCCTGTTTTCCTGGACTGGGCAAGCACAAACTGTTTTTCCTTTCATTGCAGTATAAGGTTCCCTCTTTAAGCCGAGAAAGACTATCAGACTGGCTGAGTGGAGTGACAGTGTAATTTAGGTAAATGGGAGGGATAGAAGACGTTAACAAATATCTAAGTCGAACATTCAGGTAAAACATCTTTCTGTCTGACTTGTGACCCACTTCACAAAGGTCTCTCTCTCTTCCTTTAGGATATGAAAAGGCCCGTGCTTTGGCCCATTGCGTGATTTAGAAACTTCCACCTCTCCTTTCTTTTCTTTGCTTGTTTTCTGCATTTGTCTCGAAAATAAAGCATTCATAACAAGTCTGATTCTAACCCAGGGATGTTAAATGCTTTTTTTACTTTTGTAAGTTTAATTCACAAAACTCAGGAGAGGAAGACCTATATAGTCCTGCTAGCTTAACTGCCAGAGATAGGGGAGATAGGTTGGGGATGGGCAGGCTAATGAATCACACTTTTGTGAGAGAGCAATGAACTAATTATTTTCCAAATCGCCACCTGGAATGGCTGTTCCTGAAAGTCTTAAGAGCTATTCTAAAGAGTGAGAGCTGATTTTCATCTGATCAGAGAGTATGTCATTATGGATGGCTACAACATGTTCTGGATAATAACTTCTAAAAAGTGACCTACAGGAAATATTACAGGAAGAAYTGGAATATATGAAAATAGGATCACTAGGATGTTGGAAAGAACTGTAAGATGTGCATGTTGCATGTGAGAAAAGGGAATTACCTTACAGAAAGACATGGGACTCTGAGAGTGTGAAGCTGGATTTGCCAACACAGAGACACTTCCAGCCCTCAAAATAAGTAAAATTACTATCTTATGTCTCTACTAAAACATAGGAATTGCAATATTATTGCACTAGGATCTGATGTGTACTTGCATATTGATGCAAGCAAAACTTATCCAGTTTTCTATCTTCAACATTATACCAAAGTGCTATAATTTTACTATTTACAAGTTCTCCAATACTATCACTAGATAGTATATTAAAAGAATACTGTTTTGCCTGCCCACCACTTCAGTAAATATTTTGAGGATTTTTAGGAAAATTGATAGGTTAAATGTATCATTTGCTTTTCCCTTTCAGGATCACTAATTACTTTTGGCATGTTGCAAAAATTCCAGGTACAACAGGGAAAGGAAGATTTTTTTTTTCATTCAGAAAGCCTTCAGATTTATTCATTTAAAAATATTTTGTCTAATTATTAATCATTTTAATGACAGTTTTGAAAAATAGATATGAAGCTTTCATAGTTCAACTCAGAAGTTATACTTATTGTATTCTAGGAATTATGCAAAGAAATTCAGAATAAAATTACCATAGTAAATTTAGACTTTGTATTAAATAAAACCCTATGGTTGAACTATAATTATTATAATAGTATAGTAAATATACAGATAATAACTTGCAGCTATTATTCAATATGATTACTGCAGTCTTACTATTATTAGGACTGATTTACTATAGTTTTAATAAACTACAGAATAATTACAGTGGTTTCAGTATAATAACTATAGTTCAGTTGCAATTTTATGCTGAGATCTGGAGCTTTATTATACAGTAATATTTCTTGAGATGAAAATATAAAGAGAAGTACCATTAAAAATAAAACAAAGTGTGATTTAGATAAGTTTTTATCATTTAATCATTTATTGTATTGTATACTTATACAAGCAAGAATAAATAAATAAAAATTAATTATATTTCCAATAAAGATAAATTTAAATCTCTTGCTTTATTTTCTTTTGAAAATGACTAGGAATAGAAGAACAATGATCTTTTTTCCTTGTTTAAAAGCTAATTACATTCACCTTACCATCCTCTTATACATACTAAATTCTTAAAATTTTATAAAGAACATACATAGTACTTTTTTTTGTTTGTTTGTTTTAAACCATAAGCAGTGATTACTAGTTCAAATAGAAGCTTCTCAGGATAGTAATTTGTTTTCCAATGTGTTTGCAAAACGCTGTGTACATTTATAGCTCTCTGTAACATATCCTCTCCTATACTGTCATTATTCATTTTTAACCTTGTTCTAACCACCACCAAAATGATCTATAAATTTGTGTCCACATTAGAAATGTGAGGAACTGAACATAGTATATTAGGAGTAAAATCATATTTACAATTGGTATTTGGAGCCAAGAGGACATGTTGCTTTAGGGCTTCTGCATGAGACCTTTGTGCCTCTATGCAACATGCAAGTTGCCTTCCTGAACTGACAACTCAGTGCCTGAAGACCAAAATTTTGGTCACCCTCCTCTTGCGCCATCGCTTGGGAATCCCTGCCCAAGAGTGGTACCAAAGGGAGCCCACAGGGCATCCTCTGAGGAGACTGACGCTATCTTGCTCATGTCATTGCTCCAGAAAAATGGAGATAGAAATGAGTAACACTGATATGCTGATACAGTTGGAGTCCTTTGCCCTGATATTAACCCACCTTGAACCTGGTACTACAGTCTAGTATTAGCATTTTCCCAGTAACATTGAGAAGGGGAGATAATGGCCCTGAAAGCTATGTTCAGACTGGAGGTTATCTGGGAGGAAGACCCACTCAGCTGYGATATACACTACTGAAGCCTCAAACGCATGTCTCTGCTAGCCCTGTATTTCAAAATCTACTATCTATGGTTCAGCAATCCAGTCAGGGATCTTATACTAAACTTTATATATAATTAAAACGAGCTTGAAAAATATTCTGCTCTTATTCTAAATTGTTGCAGGCCCTTTTTCCTCTGAATTTTCTCTACTTCCCTTCCCTGTGCATTTACTTTTAGACCAAACCTAGTTCTTGAGCTCACTGGTACTTGTTTGTCACTTGATAAATTATGAAAGGAAAACTCAGGTGTTAAAGCAGATAATCTTTGCTAAATAACTACAGAATTTTAGATTAATGGTTAGTATGTAGCTGAACATGTCAGCCCTGGCTGTGCAGAAAAAAAAGGCAATTAACATTTAAATGACAACCACTAACTGCTTTCCCCCACTGTCGCCAATTCCTTCAACTCCTTTGCCCACTGTTGCCATTTCCACCATTTACTAAGGAATCACTGACACTTTCAGCACAGTCAACAATTCATTAACACAACAATCAGCAAATGAATAGAGAGTGGAGGCCTGCAACCACTGGTTATGTTATAACCATAAGTGTCACCAAGTCCTTGGTAATATTTACCAGCATCAATAGTGACCACGTCCTTGTATTTCTGTACTGGAATGCACATAACTCCAGCTACAAAAGCAATTTTAGCTACAAAATATATCACACAATTTAGGGGGTTACAACCTGTGCATTCAGTGTGAACGTACCCAGAGCTGTCATTCCTCTTGTGTGAGTGTGTGTGTGTGCGTGCATGTGCTTGTTTGTGTGTTCCCTCGCTCAGTGTGGTTTCTTCAAGTTCAAAGCAAAGGGTGGAAAAAATGCTAGTCTTTGATGTTTTTGAGGAACTCGCCAGATTTTTATTAAAGCTATTAAGTTTTACATTAGTGGTAGGGAAGATAGCTGTCCTTTGTAACAATTACCCTATGAACAGGGGATATGGCATACAGATATTTGCATAAATACATGGATTCACCCAAGAAAGGACTTTCAGAATGTTTCTAGATGGTTTTAACCAAGATGTCATCAATCAGATGGTTAGAGCAGGTACAGGGCGTGAGGCTTTGCAGGCCTCTTTGGGGTTAGGTCTGTCCAGCTTAGGAACTCGAGCAGGAAACGATAGCTTTGCAAAGTTAGGTAATGGCCCTATAATGACAACAAAATAGAGTTTCACCTCGTGTGAGTGAGTTGTCTTGGCCATCCTAACAGTTAATGGATAAAAACAGTTACCTCCAAAGGATGATTCATTTTGCTGCTCTTAGCAGTGTATCTTAGGATGCAATGTTAAGAGGAATTGATTCAAGGCAAGAAGACTAAGCTAATGCAAATCAAAATAGCACCAAAGAAATTGAAGAAATTAAACCAGTTACAAGTACTATAGTAACAATGAAGCTTTTTAATTGTTCAGCTCCTTTCACCACAGGTTTTGCATCTGCAAATAGTACAAAGATACCATGGAACCTAACATCCATACATCTTCTCTGGAATATTTCAGGATCTTCAAAAGAGAAATGAAATTGTCAAATACTTCCTTGAATTCCTAATCTGGCCACATATATATTTACTTTCAATATTTAGTTCAACATACAGGACATATAGTTTGAAGTATCTTGGCTGAGCTTGGACCTTAACCAAGACGTTTCATCAGCTACTGTTAATAACTTAAAGCTCATCTTTGCCAGCAATGAAAATATATATTCAGAGGAGGATAAAATCATGAAATTTACCAAGAAAATTCTTCAAAGCTGCCTTCCCAAATTACTTTAACTAAAGTTCAGCTGCAAGGTCCAGGCCCCTATGCTTAAAAAACAGAATGGGCATAAATGAAAAAGAAGATGAATTGAAATGAAAGGGAAGGGAGAGAGCTGAATAAAGCCAAAGCAAAGTGGTGGATTAGGCAGAATTTTTTTTTAAGTTTTTTAATTGTCCTTTTCCTCTGCTCAATCAGACCGAACTGAAAGAGAAGATTTAACCTAGAATTATGAAATTCAAGTATTAACTGCATTTGAAASTTTGAAATTAATCTCTTCTTGAGGTTTACATATCTCTGCTTAATAAAGAACCAAGTTGTGGCATACCATATCTATCCAGGAAAGGAAAACCTGAATTGTCCTTTAGGGACATGACATCATTCACTCCACTGATTGTTATGCCAAGCCTGTTAGAAAGTACTAAATCCCTGAATATTGAGAGACCAGCATAAAACTATTACATTGAAATAACTCTTACTGCAGAACCTTTAAAATTCAGCTAGTATATTTATTCTGGATTTAATGCAGAGGTCTATTCTTCACACTACCTTTATGGAAGTATCACATTCCTGCTCAACAGAAAGCAAAGATCATTGAAAGTCTTCTCAGTCTTCTCTAGCAACAGAAATATCCTTTAATCTTTTTTTTTTTTTCTGAAGAGCCAACATAGTTTAGAAACTGTGAGTTCAATTTCATTTTGACTAGYTACTTCTACAACAATGCAAGTCCGGGATCGAGTTGAAATTCTATCCACAACCCACACTTAGTTAAAATTGTTCAGTTAGTTAAAATATGACCATTCTACATTAAGATAATGCAATTGCAAAGAGGATGGAGTTTGGCTTGTAGGCTCATTTTTATTCACGACCACATGCAGGAAAGAAAAAAGCAACAGTGGATCATGAAGAATTTGTAGCACCTACAAAATGCTTTTGCCTTACATATATTCTGAATAAATCTGATTTTGATACAATAGATAAAATAGCCTTTTTAATGTAATTTTCAAGCCAATCCCTGCACCTTAAAATGATGAAATCAAACAAAATAATATTTTTTTCTTTACAGCTGAATAATTTTTATTCACCTATAAATACATTTCTTTCTAACTGAATTTTCATGTTAAATTTATTTGTGTTAGTGTTCCTACATTAATATCATAGACATGGAATAAGATAAAGAGAGAGATAGCAGAGAGAAAACTAAAGAGAGAAAGAGTGCCTGGAAAATAATTTGGAAAAATTTAGCAGAGAAAAAGCATCTTGTTTTCTGATTCTTACTGCATTCAGGGAACAGGACTTTTTGTATAATCCTTGTCCAAAAAAATGTGTTTAAGAAGGAAAATACCTATCTATCTTCATCAATTCCTCCTTTGACTATGAATAAGTTGCAAGATCCTGAATATTAGCTAACTGATTGTATTAGAAGGGATAAAAGGATGCAAGCTGTGAGATGATAAGTCTGGTGTGTGAAGATGGAAGAAATAATCAAACTGCCCTGAGAATAAAAGTGGTCAGAAGAAAATAATGCAGTATCTAAAACATGAGCTAATTCATTCACAAGAGATATTCATAGAAGGCCTAAAAAACCCACTGAAGCCTGAACAAAAAGTTTTCTAGAAAGAGTTCAGAGAGAGAAGCAGAAGCAAAGCCACCACGGGAGCAGTAACTGGAACGCTTTCAGGCAGACTGGGAACCCATTCACAACACTGGAGAGATGCTGATCTGCAGCGCTCCCACACTGGAGCGAGAAGGAGCTAAGAGGTGGCCAGTGACCTAACAGTGGTGGGACAGCATGTTTGCAAGAGAATATGAGAGGCCTAGAAAGCACTGGTTCCATTAGACTTTGGTAAGTAAAGCAAACCAAAGAGAGCAAGGATTTGAGAAAATGAAAAATCATCTAGGAAAGAAAGCAAAACAAATACACCACAATGGCAGTTTATTGAATGTTGAATAGATAGAAATAGAAAACCTTGGTAGCATAAGAAGTTCACCAGTTTTACACTTCCTTAGCAACCCCAGAGAGACCTGAAGGGAAGCACTTCAGGGGTCCCAGTCCAAATGGTAGATGCTCATTCACTCAAAGAAGCCCAGAAAAACATCTCTGGATCAATTCCACTGCTGGATTGAATCAGCTGGAAGATAACAAAACAAATGGATTACTTGTGGCCAGCTCAAGCTGCATCATGGAGTAGAACTCAGAGAAAAGGAAGTGAATCCAGAGCTGTCACAAATCCTTGCTATATGGTTTAGAGACAGTCATTAAGTCTTACTTGAGAACTAAGAAAAGGAAATATGTTATTTTTGAATAGAATTTGAGTCTTTCTTACCTATCAAATCCAAAAAAAACAAGAAATGCAGATGGAACCTACAAGTATGAGCTCTGTAAAATAAATGTCTCAACTAACTATAGAGGTAAATAACATTTATAAGCCAAAACAGTTGTAAAAAGAGGATTTTTATCAGTTCTGTATTTTGTAATGAAGCAAGGCATATCCTACAGAATTTTTAGAATGCTTTATTTTAAATAGCAACATGGAGGCAGTAAGGGAGATGATAAGGCCGATGAATGGTGGGATCATATACTATAACTATATTTACTTGAGTAAATAAAGTGATGTGTAGGACACAGCTGAGAATCAAGAACCAATTTATAAGTACTTGCTGAAGGGACAATACAGAGACATGGTTTTAAAAAAGCTGCCTCCTAGAAGCTGTGGTAATATAATTGTGGAACATGAGGACAAGGGAGCTGCTACAAAGATGAACGCCTTATCAGAGCAAAGGTGTAGGTCCCTGTCAGCAGAGTTCACAGAAACACAGACTTTCCTCAGAAGCACATTGGAAGAAGTTTTTGCTGGATGGCTGAAAAAAAATGGAAAAGAGAGAATCCACAATGAGGTTAAGATAGGGATAAATATGATTTAGTTTGTTGATAAACGAATGTCTGACAGCAAAAGGTAAGCATATCTCATTTGCAGCTCTCTTTTTTTTTCCTTATGTTTGTGGTGGGTTTTTGTTGGCAACAGCATTCTGAATTTCATCAGTGGGTAGAACTTGGGTGGAAGATATTGCCATGCTAGAAAAAAGCCTGTAGAACCTTTAGAAAAAAAAGCTTCTTACATTACAAAGCATATAGAACTTTTGAGTAATAAATATACAACAATATGCATGTAATAAAAAGGATGAAGTTTACTGAAATGTTTCACCTTGTTCCAAGACCTGACATTTTCTATATGATTTTGTCCACATCTGTTAACAGCCTTGGCTCAAACTATTCTTTCTATCTCCAGCAATATGCAACTCAGCAGAGTTTCAAAGAAATACCTCATTTCTCCTCCCAGCAGAAATAACTAGTCACTGAGACTGAAAAATTCTAAGGCTTGAAATGTGCTTATATAAAGGTATATATAAAGGTATTTCATATTGCAAAAAAATGCATCTAGAAGTGTTGTTTTATAAAGAAAGATTATTAAAGCATTTTCTCATGTTAATTATCAGCCTTAGCTTTATGATTTATAGAATAAATGTGATCTCTGCTTTTTCATAAACCATTATTTGGATCAGGTTTTAGACATGGATGTGAACTCGTAAGTTCCTTCCTATCATCGCCAGAAGCTTCATCTTTAGGCTGAGGCAACTCATTGATATCTTCAATCTGCATCCATCCAAGTCAATGAAAAAAATTCCTGTGTGCTCATATACTATGAGAGCACTCCTCACCTTTCTTTCATATTTGAACATATCAGTATCTTTTACAAAATGTCAGTACCTCATACTGTAAAACTGCAATACAGCATGAATTAAAAAAAAAATAGTTAGCTTTCAGGATGTGTTTTGATCTCTCAGTTGTGAAATCTAGTGTTCTGCATTTTCCTGAATTTCTTCCTCCACAGGAGCTTAAACCTGCACTTTAAACCTTCTGGCCCTGATCCAACAAAGCATTTGTGATCAACATTAAATATCTGCCTAACTTAAATATCCTGTAAACATCAGAGTATTCAGAAAGAGCTTGCAAGGTTGTGCTCTGTGTCTAAAACTACCCACCACCCCCAAAAAATGTAGTTATGGCTAAGCATGGGATAAGCATTCTTTGCAAGATCTCTCCAGCTAAAAAGAAAACAAGATTCTGGCTTTATGGTTCAAGAAGAATATAACTCCAGTTAAATCAGTAGTTCACATGCATTACATTGTGCTATGCTACCAACCTGTAATTAGCTCAGACAATAGAACATTCAAAACACAACAAGTCCAATCAACACAAGCTATTTACAGCAACACCACATGGAAACTCTGCTGAAGTCATATCCCACGAACTGACATTGGTACTGACATTCCAAAGGACCTACTTTCACTCATGAATCCTCTTCATGAGAAGATAAAGAGATGCCAGACAAATGTTAAAATTCATTGTAGATGTTGGGTATATTCTCTTTACTTTTTTCTGGATTTTTTTTCCCCGGAAGTTACAGATATTTCTTCCTAATTATATCCTCTTTACAGACCACTTTTAACCAATTTTAAAACTGTTCCAGGGAGCATGGCAGGGAGGGGGAGTTTTGCATGCCTCAAGAACTTAGCTATGAAATATTGAATGTCCTACAGCTAGATAGTCTGTTTTTGTTTGACAGAGGTAAATATTTACTGAAACTTCTCACTGACAATGGCAACTTAGTAACTTATGTAAAGTATGCTAATACTTTCATTACACATATGAAATTTTGCTCAATATCATCAGCCCTAGTGAGGACACATCATAATAGTCTCAGAGGAGAGGTTAAAGACTGAATGAGTGCAGAAGCAGAGCTATTCTATCATATTCATTGCGTAACCTCTTATTTAGTTCCACTGTCTGCTACTGAAACTAATCAGCTGTTCAGTGGGGGAGTACATTTGCTGCCCATACCTTCACCATATGCAACTGAGTGAACATTTATAACTGAGCTTTACCCAAGAGCCGGCAGTGTGTAAATTAAAACTTAAGCAAAAGGGTAGTTTTCATGTAAAGCAAATTAATATAGAATAAAAATAAAAGTAGAATATACTGAAAAGCAAAGATGCTGGGACAATGTGAAAAAAGGTCATTCTTGGCACTCATTATTTTAATAATAATAGTAAAGAGATAGCTACTGAAAATGAAATATGTGCTATTTATTCTCAGGAATCCATTTCTAATCACTGTACTCTGTGAAAACTACAGCACTATTGTTTTTCTTAATGAAACTGAATAAACAGAGAGAGATGGAATCAACAGAAGAAAATGTTGAATGGCTGTAACAATCACTGCTAAATAAATGTATATTATTCCTCTTACTGACATAAGAATTACCATTCTGAGACATACACTACAAGAAGAACCATTGCAGGCTTGTGCTTTCTTTGTTAAAAAAAAAAAGTTAAAGAAAAAGTTGGCATGGTAAGAAGAAAATCAACCTTACTCCAGTAATTGCGTTACATTGCATTATATTAGCTGCGTAGCACTGGTAAGTCTTAGTGAGGTTTTATTCCTGAAGGTTTTGCCTGAARAAAGAAAGTACAGCAAAGTCAAAAATATTTTAGTGGAGAGGATTTAAGTGATAATACAACAAAAGCGAAGCACAAGGATAATTATGATTATTGTAGGACAGAGTCAGAAATAGTTTACAGTATGAGTTGGAAACCAGTTCTATTCTTTGACCTGTGTCTTCTATGATTCCATGATTAAAACAAAAAACAACCCCACTAAGAGGAAAATTAAAAAGAAAGAGAACAAAAAAGGGTATCCAAAGGAGGATAAATATTTAAAAAGATTGAGAAACAGAATATGCAATAACAAAAATAATAATGAGTTCGTACTCTCATTCATTAATTCAGAATGTGTTATAAAATATATTTGAAAAGAAAATATAGGAAATATGTAAGTGGATTAACTACATTTCAGTACAATTGCTTTTTGGCCAGAGAGCTAATAATTATTCTAAAGGGCTTAACTGCTGGACCCAAAGGGTAAGGCACTTTGAAGGACTTCCATTGTCTTTAATGGGTTTTGAATGAAACCTGTATCAAGATGAGCTCTAACCCACATTTTTTTGTCTGTATTTGCAGATTTGAAGTACATGGCTTGCACATTTACTCATAAAGGTTTGGCTTGTTCCTTAGTGAGTAAAAAGACTTAAGCAAAAGGTTTCCATCTGGATTTCCTAAAATTTAAGACTTTTCTCTCAAAATTTGAAACTGGATTTAAATGCATTGTTAATCCACAAGGGTAAATCAAATAGGGTTTTTCATGACAGTATTTTTTAATAACTGTGTGTGTGTGAGGGGGCAAATCTGTGTGAAAAAATGTTGCCTTCTGATAAAAAAGGACAGGAACTAAGATTTTCAGACCCAGAAATCTAAACTTGGTGTCTGAAATCCCCAGTAAGGCACCAGCACTGCAAATGACTCCAGATATTTTAAGTATGTCCCCAGACCCACAGAAGTGAATGATCTGTTCCTACCCAGATGTTCAAAGCCAGACATACAAATACATCTCTGCAGACCTGGGGGTCTATGTAATGTTTTAATCTGTCTCTAATGTCTAAGTTTCCAAAGTAGCAAGCATCCCAGAGAACTTTCTGAATCTAATAGGTGCACAGTGGACTTACATAAGTCATATGTTTAGAAATTTATGGAAGGATTTTAAATTCTATACTCCTGCCTGAAAAGTCTATCTCTTGCTGTACTTATGCTCACTTTCTAGTTCACCTCAGCACCAGTTTCTACTGTTGCCTTTAAGCGTTAAACTATTATTACTGTTCTTCCTTGCCTTCCATGCTTTTGTTTTTCGATTCTGACTTTTTCTCTTCCCATGTAGCTCTGTATGCCTCCTTTGTTTAGAAAATCATGTAGCTACTTAAGTTCAGCAGCACTTCACGCTTCAGTGAGCTTTTAAAAGCAAAATAATTCCTAAAGTGAATTTTCTTACCATCACTTTTGTTTTCAACCTTTTTGGTACCTAATGGCATGATCAAGAGTTCTCATTTTGCATCCTTCTCAGTGCAATTAGTTTATTCTCCTTCCTATGATTATTTATTTTTCATCTTGCTGCAGTCCAATTTTGCACCCCAGTGTGTATGTGTGTATTGTGGGATGCCCAGACTACAGATTCTTTGCCTTCTTTCCTGAAAGACTGTGGCCAGTAAGATGCCTTGCCCTCAGCAGCTGAATCAATGCCTTATGCAGTCATGATTCTAGCTTTGATTTGTAATGCATTTATCTAGGAATACATCTCCATATCTTGGTTGAATTCATCATTGTGTCTGCACACTGGGTTCAGGACTGCAAGAATATTATTTTTCAATAACTTCCAAATCTCTTCTCTGATCAGGATGCCTCAGTGCCTTACCATTTAGGAGATATTTCCTCTTTTTTATTTTTATTTTTTATTCTTTGCTTTAAAACTCATTATTTTGCATTTATCCTCAATGAACTGTATTTGCCATCTATTAGTCCAGGCACTTAAATGTTCTAAGTCTTCCTATATTGGACTGCAGTATTTCTCATTATTTACTCTTCTTCTCAATTCAGTATAATCTGCAAATATTGAAGAGTGAAAATATGGTAAGTGCTATCTGGCTTTGTTTGTGTTTTTAAGCAGAAACAGGACAAGTTGTCAGGATAGCAGTGTAAAGATATAATGAAAGAGTAATCAAAATATTGATAATGGCCTGCTTCTGGCCTCATATACACCCATGCTGTACATAATGTGTGTTTCAGGGCAGAATGGGGTGCAGTCTTAATATCAGACTCAATACCCAGAAGCAATAAGTGGATTCTACATTATTTAGAAGGAGATTTTACCAGCTTATAGAGTTCCTATGATAATACAGGTCCAGATAGCATCAAAGTGATTTATGAGTTTCATGTAACAAACACATGACACTCCCAGAGGACAGCAAACACAAAGCCAGATTCTCATCTGGYGTCACTTAATAGAGCTCCCACAAAGTCAAGTGAACACATTTTGGGGAATACAAAATACTAGTACTTTCAGCTATGGTGATGGAGTTTGCTTTTATTACCAAATATCAAATTCTGCTGGGTATATTTAACTTCTGGCAAATTGATATAGTCTACGTGAATGAGAGGGGTTGCATAACTAGGAAAGAAAACTACACAGTTATGAAACTCTAAATATATAACATCCCCAGTCTTGGACGCCTTCATTTCCATATAGCACAAAGAGAACACCATTACCATGGTGTACAGTAATGCCAGTAGAAAATATGTAACAATCAGTCAAAGAAGCTTCATGTGATATATTCTCAATTCTACATAGCATTACATAATTAAGCACAAATTTAAATTTCCAGTCAATGGCATATATTGTGGGATACTTAGGCATCACTGATGATACTTCAAAAATGTGGTATAAAGCTTATCTGACTCACTCAAAAGGATAAAACATGGCATGATTATACTGTCTCTCAGGAAAAATAATAAATCTTGGTGATATTAAGAGGTACTGCAGAAAAGTAAGATAATGCACAGAAAACTGCAGAAAAATACAAAACTGCAAAGAAGACTTTGCAGACCTTCTTGTCACATTCAGAGCTAACATATTTGGTTAACCTTTCCAACTGATTCACAGGAAAAAAGGGGAAATATTTCATCTTTCCATCTTTTTTGAAAATAATTGTGGAAGGGACCACTTCATTATTTTCACGATTCAGCCRTATTTAGGGATTGTTTCATTCAGGTTTAGCTGTTAGGTCATGAATAGTCTATTATAGAAGCTGGTCATAATATAAAGCTATTGAGAGTTGCATCCTTCATGCAACTTATCTACTCATTTCATTTACAGTCTGCAAACTCAGCCTTTACTGGTCCAATCCAGAGTACGCTGATGTAAACAGCTTCCACTGATTTCAAAAGGCTCTGACTCAAACCTCAAATCAGACACCAAATTTGTATTGACAGAGGATGACAAGTCCATTTTACACAGGATTTTGAGATTTAGAAATCTGGTTTTATTCATCTAAAATAAATCCAGTAAATACCTAATTCTCTTAAAAAATGAAAATGATAATTTCAGGTTGTCTCACAATTCTGTTTCACCTTTGAAAGTTCCATATTATGATGTATATAATGTGGTACRGAATAAAAACCTTCAAATTGAAAAGTTGTTTCAAAATGAAAGCATGCTTTTCAACTTAAATAGAACTGCTTCTTCATTAAAAAATGGTTCCAATGGTCAGCTCTAAAGGGTAATACAGAATATGTGATAGCAGTGTGTGATTTTAGAAATCATGGTGCACTCGTGCCTTTGTAGAATTGTCACTAAGATTGTGCAGGACTACGATTCAAGAAAATAAATTCTACTGTTTTTTCCTTTTGCCATCTGACTTATGTCTTACAAAAAAATGCACATAGGTGAATTATGAGAAACAAAGTATCTCATTTAAAAAGTAAAAGCCGAACTTCTTCCATTAGCAGGATTTGGTGAGTTTCAGACACAGCCGGTGTCTGGAGCAATGAGTAAACACGATTGAGAATAGCTTTCCCCACCCATTTCTATCATGCCTTAAGGTCAACAGCCATCTGGTCTGACTCACAGTGCCTCTCTCTTTCTCATTTGAGAGGGAGCCACTTTTCCAGTTGTGTTTCTGAACAAAGCCAATGGCTGAATTATAGAAAATTCAGATGATGCTGTTACTAGCCATGTTAATATCCCAATTATTTGTCTGATATGTTCCTGACACATTTAATGACATAAAGCCAGCCATAAGTTCATCAAAGGATCATGGGAAATGAAGTTCAACTTAACAATGAGACAGTTCTGCAAAATGCCAAGTCTGAGTATTGAATACAAGTAATGCTCTGACATGTTAATAAAACCTGATGATAGTTGTTCCCCACATCCTTGAAGCCTGTGTCTTTCTCCTGAATAAATAAATACATATACATATAATGTATATATTTTGACATTGTTCCCCTCCAAGAAAGATGCAAAACATCTGTGTTTTCTTATAAAACAAAACTGTATTTATGCTAACCTTTTTACTCTATTGGCAGAACAAATACTGAGACCTCTAAAGACATCTTCCAACAAGATAAGGCAAGCAGCTTTCATAGTATCACAGTGATGAAGTTAGATATGCGCTGTATACCATACAATGTCTATAAATGTATTTTCCTGAATATATTTTGCAGTTTATTAAAGGCAGCCTTACACAGTGGTATGGAATGGTTTCCATAGAAAACAAATATTTGCTATGGAGCACACTGTACGTCACTGCGTCGGGCTGTCTTCAACGACTGATTATTTTGTTCATCTCATGGTCTTATTCCATGGCTTTCTCTGTGGTTTTCATCAGGGTCTTTTCTTTTTAATTATATTTCCAGAAAGGAGCTCCTAAGGGATGAAAGTGAAGAATGTTTGGAGGTCTGTTTTGGAGCCATATTAGGAGGACATATGGTTTGTTTATCCATTTTGGTCTCTTTTCTGTATAAGAATATTTATTGCTGATAATTTTTCCTGACTTGCTGCTTTGTCTTCTCTTTGCCATGTCACTTTTCAATTTATCTGTGGTTGGCRGGAAAGAAAGAAGAGAGATGGACTGGGTAATAGCTTTAGATTTGGGAAAGCAATGTTCAGGTCCCGTGACAGACTTCCTGTGTGTCTTCAGACAAGGAATTTAGCCTTTTTTCATGCACTTAAAGGAGAATAATGTAGTGCTGCATAGCACTAGCTGAAAGAGTTAGTTTGAGTGTTGGATCAGCACAGTTGATACATCCTGGTGCTCCACCTGGGCTCATTATAGCACCCAGCTAATCCACCCAGTCGAACTGCTGCACTAATGTAACTACAGTGCTTCAGACACCCAAGGTAACCTGAATAGTTCATAATACTGTGCTATGCTCTGTAGACAACCATGTCTCAGGTTAACAGACTGATAAATTGATCCCTTCAACAAAAGGTGAAGAAAAATTGTGACATACTTGGACATTATAGTAGTATAGCTGATATAAATACTTAAAATAGCTTTGTAAAGTTTGATTAATTTATCTTTGACATGGGGATAGGAGTGAGCTAGTTAAGTGTTGAATTTCCACACTCCTTGCAGTTGTTTTCATCTGAAAAGTTGGAGTCAAGAACATACCTATTTTAAATGCTTTGTTTTGTTGAGTGCCATTGAAACATGATTAACAGTTATCAAAGGAGAAACAGAACTACGTGATTTTATATCTTTTTTTTTCCCCCACGTATATAGAAACCCACTACATGTATCACTTCAGATGAAAGCTGTTGTTTCCTGGGTGTGCCTTAAGGACTTTACCATAGGGTCATGCAGTTCTAGAACAAATGAAAATGTAAGAAAAAACAAAGGTTTTTTTTGTTTCTTTAGTGAACAGAGAATCTATCAGGATTTTTCAAATTATTGAACCCAGTGAAGTCAAGAGGATTTAAATCAACAGCACAAGAGCTGGCCCTGTTTGTATGATACAAGAATTCGGTGGATGAAAATGTAGCCATCTGTGTCAAGGGGGATAATATGCCCATTTTCATTTCCAGCTAAACAGGCTAAATTAATACTTCTTTCTTAGGTGTTTAGAAAGCATGATCATTTTTTAAACTGCCCCTGGTAAACTGGAAATCACAAATTGGGAAAAGTTTTACTGGTTCTGATGACTTCCTAAATTTATAGTCAGTGAATAAAAATCACTTCTTTTGAGAATCACCATTATTTTCATAACAAATTATTGTCATGAAGCTAAATGAAAGAAAACTGAAAATCTACAACATATCCAGTGGTTTTGTGAGATATCCAAAATGTTGTATTTTGTTTTTTCATGACTTTTTTTTCCTTATGTCAGTAGGGACGTTTTTTCTAACATGCTTAATCTCAATCTTCTAAACATAAGGCAGATAATTTATCTAAAAGGCTAAAAAGTCTTTGATTAATAACCATGGGAATTGCAGGTATTAAAATCACCCCCAAGTGACCCCATATTGTTCCATGAATCCATTAAAAACTTATTCTGAATTACAAAGAGAAATTAATTAAAAAATATAAGGACTACAAAGCTCAAATAAAGTATGCTCCCCTGAGCTCATAAGGAGATCTATATGCATGCAAAATGTCATAAAATCAGATTTAATTTACAGTATAATTTTCTTATTCAACAACAAGAGGAATACAAGAACGCAATTTCTGCATTTTTTTATTACTATTGAGTTCTCTTTAACAAGCCTACCTATTACAATGACTCTTGCATTAATATCAGAGAAAAGGGGATTAGATAGAAGTACCAAATGTTATTTCAGTGGTTCGAATTGTAGCAATGGGTGAATCCCATCTGGTTTGGTTCAATAGGACAGTAAACCATAATGTCTTGACTTGAATGGATAAGCGAAACTTCAAATGAGTTGTGAGGAACTTTACAAAGAATTTGCAAATTTTGTTCATGTATGTCACATGCTTGTCCTAATTTTATAAATATTGTGCTTATATTTGTTATTCTCAGTTTGTTCACTCTTCTTAGTAAGTAATGGCCACATTTGCAAATGCTTTAGATACTCAGGGATATAGCTAAGTGCCACAAAAGGGGTTGTGCTCCCCATCTCCTGTGTCTCATGTTTTAGCATTAGCCAGATATGGTTCTCAGCCCTGCTCATTTTCAAGAGTGTGTGATCAGGATGGCTTTGAGGACTGTTATGGGCATTACAGACCTGTTTACTTAGGGCTTTTTCAAAATGACGGACTTTCTAAGTATGCTGTCTCTCTTGTATCTTCACCTACCTAAACATCATTGAAAATCTTGGGCAGAAGCCTGTCAGTCAAATCACTTTGGCTTGTGAGTTGCTTTAATGACACAGAACTGATTGAGGAAAGAGCTTGTTTAAATCCACCCCTGCCCCAGCAGTTCCAAAAGTGCTGTCCTGAACAAAAGGCGGTATCTTGATTCTGGGTCATTAAAGCTAATGAGTTTTAATGCTTAAACATGGCTAAATCTACCCATGTCCTAAAGAGCACTAGAGTATTATAGATTCAAACACTAGGAAGCAATAAATATGTCTGTTATTTTACAGGCACTTCAGAAATGCAAAATTGAATCACCTAAGCTTTATTTTGTGAAATATGTACCATTGAAATGGCAATGCTCTATACCTATTGGGATCCAACTAGCCGTGATATACTAGTACTAAACTATGTGGAGGCAGAGAGCTGAAAAATATTGCTACTATATTGCCTATGTAGAGTAACATTAGCTATCAGAGTATCACAGAGTCACAGAATCACAGGACAGTTTAGGTTRGAAGGCACTTCTGGAGATCATCTAGTCCAACCCCCCTGCCCAAAGCACAGTCGCCAACAGTAGGTTGCTCAGGACATTGTCCATCTGGGTTCTGAATATCTCCCAGATGGAGCTTCCACAACCTCTCYGGTCCGCCTGTTCCAGTGTTTGACCACCCTCACAGTAAAAAAGTGTTTTCATATGTTTAAGTCGTTATGGAAAATTAGGCTCGCCGGCCACCACAACAGGGTCCGACCCTAGGTTCCCACTGAGGCAAAAGTTCGAAGTCAGATTGGAGAGAAATAAAATTTAATGATACAYGTGTGGTAATTACAGCTCAAGCTGGGTGCCTCTGAAGAGGGATCCTGAACAAAGAAATCCCTGGGCAATTATACCCTTACAATCTAAATTCCCCACCCCTTAGGTGATAGTATGGACTAGTAGTAATAGTTAGGTCTGGGTTCTTCCCCTTCTTCATTGGCCCCCTTCATTGTCTCTAGGCAGGCTACTGCTTTTCTTATCTTCAAGATTGCTACTCCAGCTGTCCGGGTAACTTCTTTATCTCTCCGGCTTGAACCAGCTCTGGGGCCCCCTTTTACTTATCTAGGTAAAAGTTCAACATATCTAGGTGAAAGTTCATATCTTGAGGCCTAAGGCTTCAGCAAATTTAGCTACTAATGCTAAGTGAGTTATGCTAAGCGATTAATTCTAGACAGCTTCAGTCCGATATTCTCTAACAAAGTGGAATGTCCTGTTTCAGTCATGTCCCTTGTCTCTTTAACTCGGCATCACTGAGAAGAGTCTGGCTCTGTCTTCTTTAATGCCTTCCATCAGGTATTTATAGACATTAATAAGTTCTCCTCTGAGCCTTCTCTTTTCAAGACTGAACAGTCCCAGCTTTCTCAGCCCCTCCTCATATGACAGATGCTCCAATCCCTTAATCATCTTAGTGTTCCTTTACTGGTTTCACTCCAGTATGCCCATGTTTCTACTATACTGGGGAGCCCAGAACTGGTCCCAGTACTCCCAATGTGTCTCACCAGTACCAAGGAGAAGGGAAGGATCACCTCCCTCAACCTGCTGACAATGCTCTTCCTAATGTTGTCCAGGAGGCTGTTGGCTACCTTTGCTTCATGGCTGCATTGCTGACCCATGTTCAACTTGTTGTCCACCAGGACTCCCAGGGCCTTCTCCTGCAAAGCTGCTTTCCAGCAGGTTGGCCCCAGTCTGTACTGGTGCATGGGGTTATTCCTCCCCAAGGACAGGACTTTGCACTTCCCTTTGTTGAACTTCATGAGATTTCTCTTTGCCCTTTTCTTCAGCCTGTCAGGTCCTTCTGAGAGGCACCACAACCATCTGGTGTATTAGCCACTCCTCCTGGTTTTGTGTCATCTGCAGCCTTGCTGAGGATGCACTCTGCCCCATCATCCAGGTTGTTAACGAAGAAGTGAAACAGTATTGGCCCCAGAATTGACCCCCAGGACACACTGCTGGAGACTGACCTCTAGCCAGACTTCATGTGCTTATGACAACTCTCTGAGCCCAGCAGTTCCAGCAGTTTTTAATCCACCTGGAGAAGAAGATCCTTGTTTTCTATACTAATGGCTGAAGGACTTAACTGCTAGAGTTAAGACCAAGGAAGTTTGTTTAGGTTAAGTATTATTGGATGAATTCAACAACTTGTTGCTTGCAAAGTTTAAATATTATAAACATATATAGTAACAGATTGTATTTTTTTTTTTTGTCAATGCTGTCATTTGTGTTCTGAGAAAAGTGGCACATTGGAAGCATGCTAATTCAGAAAATATAGGCATAAAAAATTTGTCAAAACAGGTGCTATTTATATAAGCAAGAATTGTGATTTCATTCTCTTTTTTCCTTTTTTACTAGCCCAGTCTGAACCTAGATCAAGTTTATTTTCACTCCTTCTGCTGTTTGCTATAATTCCTATCTGAATCTCTTGGAACCATGATTACAAGGCATGATTCTCTCATCCTTATACTGAATAATGTAGTCCCACAGAAACTAAACAAATTTGCTTGTGGAGTAAGGATGTTAATTAAGAGAAGCCACAGAGACAGAATATGGCCCACCCTTAATAATATAAGGCTAGGCTGTGCTACAGGGATGCAGCCCATATTGTTTGTTGTACCATCCCAGAAAAGGTCCTTACCTAATGTGCTACTTGAGGCTAATACATGCAGTTCCATCAACACCCTGTCAACTGGGTTCTAGTAGACTGAAAAATGGGGAACAGATCAAAAATTTTACCCAGACCACAACCATTTGAACATTCTCCACTTTTTATTCAGAAGGAAAAGCAGTAGTTGCAAAAATCCCTTTTACTGGGCCCATGGCCTGGGTCCCTAGGTGTATGTCACCAAGTTATAACAGGAATTCAACTCCCTGGTCTTAGGAACACAGGTAACATCCTATGTCATCATGTCCTGATCTCCACCATCGAATGCAAATAACTTGATGAAAATGCTAGCTGTTATGTGCTTTATCTAGCTAGTGGCATAACAGGAGGTCATCCATTGTGAGACCCATGAGGTTACATAGTCCAACCATCTGACCTCCTGCAGGATACAGGATATGCCCTCTATACTTTCCTCAGTATTCCTTGCAGATATTTCTCTATTCAGTCCTCACCAGGTCCACTGAAGAAATTCTTTCTTTCTACTTTCCTCAGCAGCAACCCATGACAGTGTTTGATTGTGGTAACAGTCCAGAATGGGGCTTGGATGACACTGTGTCCTAGACAGTTGCATATGTGAGATCATCCCCAATAGCACCCTATGATCTATGATCTGCCCCAAAATCAACTAACTCATTTTATGTTATTTAGAATAGGCCAGTAAGGAGCAGAGAATGAATGGGAATGACCCACATATGAGAGTTGTATTTCCTCTTCTTTCAGCTCTGCTTCAAGGGGCAAATAAATTACTGCAACCTCAAAAGGCTGTAGCTGTTAGGACTTAGCAGCTCTCCTAAGTGTGTGTAAAGAAGGAGGTAAACAGAATTAAAACTCCACACATGACTGCCCTTCTCCTCTCCCTGTCTTTCTCCTCTTGTGAGAAATATTCTCCTGAAGAAAGTGAATAAAATTCAGTTTCCAGACAGAGGGTCAGATGTATCAAACATTTGGCCATCTCAGAGACATCTTTGATTTGGAAAAAATCATGGTGCAGGGACAACTCCTTCTCTTAAAAACTACAGTCTGCAGAAAGCTGGAACAGGAATAGAGGAGAGGGAAAGGGAAAGGGAAAGGGAAAGGGAAAGGGAAAGGGAAAGGAACTTCCATATTTTGAGGCTTAAGCATCAAACTGACAAAAATAAATGTTTACTCAAGACAGAAGACATAGCAGCTGCCTGGAGCATTATGCTTGGGTTTTCTAAGTGCTAAAAATAATGCCATGTGTATGCATTTGTGTTTGAATTTAACATCAAGTTAACTACAAAGCACAAAAATGCAATTGTTTCTGCTGCTCTGCACATACTCCCTTCTTGCTTTCATTGGCAGAGCATTCCTCTTCAAATTCATTTTTAGCTACTTGCAGATTCTGCTCTTGAATAAGCTTTTCTTCTGCCCCTCCCAACCATTTCTTATGAAACTTTAAATTTGTTGTATGTCTCTATAACACAGCAACACATCACATGCCCACAGAACTAGCCGAGATTAGAGCCAGCACTCTGAGCCATCTGGAAAAACAAATTCCAATTGAGTAAAGCCTGCGGCTTTTCTATGCGGCATAAAAAGCTTTCGCCAACTCAAAATACAGTCCCAAATTCCACAGAAAGTCCATTCCTCTGCAGTCAATTATTATTACATATCAGTTGCATATTTCTTCTGTATATGAAGTTCAGCTTTTAAAGATCCTTGTTCAGATGATTTTGAACAATAGTAATTTACTGGATATGCCTTGGCAGCCTCCCTCTAAATCAGTACAAAGAAAGTCTCTCTCTTTTCTCAGTATGGGCACCACAGTGCTTCGGTACCACATAGTCATTTTCCGTACTTATTTTATATTGCCTTTGAATGAGTGAACTCTCCAGAACATTCTGCCCATATTTATTTCTGCAGCATCAGCATTTTAATGTATTGCACTGACAATAACATGTCAGCTTTCATTCCAGGAGCCTGACTGTGAAAACCACGGTGGTACGGATGAGGGCAGTCACCTTGGGATGCTCCTCTGAAGTCTGGCAAGGAGAGGCTACACAATCTGTACTTTACCACAGTGGCTAAAGATTTTAGCTGCCATTCTCTGTGGAGAAACAGAGGCACAGAACTGCTAAATCACACACCTAGATTTTATCATTTGCTCCATGTTGGAAACAGGACAGACTAGGGCTCCTTTTAAAATGGGTTCAATTTTAGCCCTGACATGTTCAAATCCGGAGTGGTTTTAATCCTCAGCACCTCATACATCCTTTGTGTAGGATTCCACATTTAGGAGACAGAGTTGTTTCATCTGAAGGCAACTCAGTCCAGGATAGTGTTGAGCACCTCTTTAAAAGCAGTTACAGCTTTCAGTTCAGCATCAGCTAGAAACAACCTGCAAACTTTTAACTGCAGTGAGATATTCAATACTTCAAGTATTGAATATGATGGATTCATCCTACAATGGGAGCTGCAGACTTTGAATCTCCCCTTCCTTAGAAAATACCCTAACCCTGGCCTACACTCCAAAAGCCAGGCGTCATTATGCCCCAGGAAGCTGTGTTTTAAAGAGATCCATCCTGCTTAGTTTGATGTCTAGCCTCAGAAGACAGCTGAAAGGTCCACATCCCAATTGGATGGAAGTGTTTTAACTTCAAACAGGAGGCAGAAGTTTCAAGCATACTCCTGTGCTCGGTGTTTTCTATTCATCAGTGGTAGGCGGTTGCCTGGTTGAATGTGGGTTTTTATGGATGAAGGTGAAGAGGCACCTGGTCACCGCACAGGAAGGCTGTCTCCCAAATTTTGTCTTTTTGTGCCACCTTCCTGGGGACAGGGGCTTATTCTTTTAGTGCTTCAAGTGCGAGGCAACTAAGTAATATCTCTGCATTTTCCTAAATTGTTTTAAACACAATCAAGCATACAAATGAACTTATAAACAAAGTAGCCAGACTTATTTCATGTTTTAAAAATAAATATATGATAACTTTAGCTCGATGCTGCTATGGAAATGTGATGGACTCATCTTCTTCTGTTTTCCCTTATACTCATGCTACACTGGTTTCAGTATTACAGTGGGAAGAAAAAATGGCTTTATGTTTGTCTGGCACATCCTGCTGTCTATCTGTGGCTTAGGCATACACAGCCAATAATAAGCTCAGCCCTATGAGCAAGACAAAATTACAAAGAGGAGACTAACTTCAGTATTGCCTGGGCTTTGTCAAGATGCAGCTTTTACAACTATTTGACTCTCTCAGACAGTTACCAAATATTTTGGTAAAGTGCAAATCATGTTTGTATATTACAAATGACCAGACATTTAAAAAGAAGGAGGAAGAAAGAATTAGATATAAAATAGAATGAAAGCTGTTACTGCAGAATTGTCCAGTGTAGCATGAAAATCCTATTTGGATACTCATAGGAGCTGAAATAACACAACTTGGAGAGTCAGCCACAGGGAAAAAAAAAGTTAACTTTGTTTCTTCTTTTCATGTCCTTAACTTCCAGCAATCCCATTTCTGTTCTTCAAAAGAGGTGTTTAACTAGAGGTGTCTGAGCAGGAAGACTTGCATAATGAGGATGTAGGGTTGTTTTGTTTTTTTTTTAATCCTTCTATTGCTTTGCTGACTTAGGAACTAATTCAAGAGACTGACAGAACTTAATAGCCTTGTGCAATGAACTAGACTTACTTAAACTCATCTCACTCAAGAAAGAGTTGAAGATTGTACAGTACAATCCCTAGATCCCCCTAAATCTGTGATTAAATATAATGTATTTAAACTACAGTCTCTGAGTTCTTAGTTTCAAACTCATGCTAGGTGATTAGACATAGCAGTTTGCTGTGTTCTCTGTTATTCCAATGATAATTTTCAGAGTCATCAAAGGTTAATGGCAAACATTTTTTTTCCCAGGCAAGGGGTTCATAAAGGTAAAAAACAATCAGGAAAAAAAAAAGGTGATTAGCAATTGAGCTTGGACCATTTTATGTCATGTTGGTATTGTAATAAACCACAATGAAGTAAACAGTACAAATATATGTATGTATATATATATATATATATATTTTTTTTTTCTGGAGAGAATGGTATTCAATAAAGGGTGATAAAAATAAACTTTAGGAGAAAGAAATATTTGACCATATCTTTTAGGCTGTTTTTGATTAACTATATCTACCTGGCAATTTTTTACCTATTGACATGTGAATTCCAGTGATATTACACTTTCTTTTAGTGCTTATGGGAAACAGGTATATAAGTTAATAGACAATTCGAGAGAATTCTTCTTATATTCCTCCCATACATGGACAGCCAAATGTTCTCAGATATATGCCACAGCTATAGCGTTCACAGGCATTGGGGTGAGACCGTACCTCAGTAATGTCAGTCACAGAGCATAATGAGAAATACATTTTTACAAGGCTTTTATTTTTCAAAAGGGTGAACGCCACGAAATGGTCAGCATTGCTTTCCTTGGAAGCAAAGAGGAAATTCTACAGAAGCCAACAGAACAGCGGATCTGGAGAGCAGATCCTGCTCAGAGTGTGTGTCTCCTGGAGTCTGTGCAGCATGGCACACTTGTGATATCTGCACTGCGACAGTGACGGCCACATCATAAATGGCCAGCATCGTTTTGCAGTGCCTTCTCACTGGATTTTAATGGGCCCTGGATCAGGCCTCTATATTCAAGTCCAATCTAATGTGGACTCCTCTGAGTGAAGCACTGTTTAATTAGTCAAATGATATATTGGGATGGATGCTTTCAAAGTAGGGAGGGACAGGGGTGCATGTCCCCTCATCAGATCTCATTATGCATTAATGGAGCATGTGCCTATCCATCCTTGTTGCTCCCATACATGTCTTTGAACTTCCCCCATTAATACTTGTCCTCTCTTCCAGCTGAGCTTTCTTGAAACCTACTGCTTGGAGTGCATGTTGTGCCTTGAGAAACAAATCCAAAATCAGGCTCAGTCCTTTGCTCTCTCAAATCATCTACACATTGGTGTACTTCTAAAACCAGACTCATGAAAGTGAATTCTACAAATTACACTGTGATATTTTTGAAGGCTGTTAAAGGATTTTACAAAAATATTTGGGGATTTATGCCTCATGAACTATGTAATCTCAAATTAAATAGATACTGTATTAAGGCATCAAAGCAACAGCTTTAATCTGTTTTCCCTGTCTCAATAGTTTAAGAGCTGAGCCTTATCAGAAACAGCTGCTGCTAATGACAGTATAACATTTGCTATATATTTTCCATTATTTTTTACTCCAGTGTTTATCTCTCTTAACTTATTTAACCTATCTGTAAAGGGTGACAGTTTGGCTGGTGCCTGAAGGGGAGGGGGTCCTGTTATTCACTTGTTTTGTATAGCCAGCTTAAATATTTAAAAGTCTGTATTGTGGAATTAGAATATAGTGATCCTGAGGGGAAAAAAAAAGTAACTGATGCTTAACTGCAATATGAATCAGATGGAATTTTTTTGATTACCACAATAAGTGCATTCCAGTGACTGAATATCTCCACCGCTAAAAATATGTGGGTATTTTTACTTAGCTTTGGGGTAGGTGGCATTGAAATTCATATGGTTGCAGCTATCTGCAAAGGTGATCTTGATACCAATATGATTTTTCTCCACCCAAAGAGCTGGCAAGCAGGCCCCCCACAGTCCTCATTTGAGAGGGTGGGAAAGGCCCAGTTCCTTGCTTTATAATTTCCCCCAGTATGTAGTGGGTCACAGTTGAAACATTAACTCTGCAGCTCCTGGAATGCATTTTCTGCCTTTTGGGGAAAGCTATATGGGCCACCATGCAAAGCCTAGGCTGTGCAAAATACCTTGCAGGTTTAGTGTTTTATGTTTAATGTCTGAAATAGGTGAGCTAGGAAAACATATTAGGATATGTTTTCCCAAAGTGAGGTGAAAATAACTTTATGAAAGAACTAAAAGACCTTCACTCCTTTTAACACGATTTGAGGCTTACTCTGATGTATTTCAAACCCCAGTGTCATTTTAAAAATATAAATGTAGAGGTTGTGTGATTAGAGAAGTGGATCCTGTTCTCTTGCCTGCAATTTTTCTTGTGTTTGGCTTGACTCTAATGAGGGTGAACTTTTGTTCATTTTGTTTTGATTCTGTTTTGATGATGTTGTATAGTACCCCAAGCACCTCAGTCATGCCAATGGGGCTTTATAAATAAGTTATTAATTATTATTTACATATATTTAAAAAGGGAACAGTTTCAGAAGCAAAAATAATCTTCCCACTCAGGATTGCTTTCCTAGAAGAAGTCTGATTAGTAAAATGTTTCATGAATTTTTAACTGCTTTTAAGATGATTTAACAGCAGGAATCAAGCAGAAAAGCCATCATTGTGAGTTCTGTTTGCTCTCTGAAGGCTCTAGTAGCAAGCCCTCTGCAGGTCACAGATGGTCTGTGGGCCAAAGTTTCAGAACCAAAGCACTAATCAATCAAGACAAGTCAGACAGCACCATCAATCATTTTGGAGAGCTCATTCTTTCATTCATAGAACTCTGACACTGGTTTCTTTTTAAAAAGAATAGCCCCTTTAAGAAATAATCTAAAAAGTAATTGTCAGTTCTCTGTGGAACAAACTTCTGTATATGTTGAAGTTTCGCTGGGAGGAAAAAATAATTTATTTTCAAACCAGCTGTAATCCCAAATCAGAAATGAGAAAACTGAGATGCTGCTTATAACACGCAACCTCTCCACCATATGACAGTAGAAGAAGGTGCTGGTCAGCTCAAGATACCCATTTCAGAAAGGTGCTGTGGAAATCACAGTTTGTCTCGCTAACAAATGAAAAGAAAACTTAAAAAAAAAAGTCTACATCCATTTTGAACTCTCTCACCACCAGCTGGCCTATCACGATTAAAACAAATGTGGAAAATTAAAATTAGAAAATGAAGGAATTAAATATATATACTGTTTATTTATAAGCAAAAGAAAAAAAGGAAAAGGAAATAATAAAACTAATAATTCTTCATAGAATAGAAAGTATTAAAAGCATTTGTGTAAAAATAAAGACAAATAATATTTGTCAGTGACAAACTGAAGTGTTTTTAAGACTTCACTTTCAATGCCTTCTTGCTGTGGGGCCTTCAGTTTGACTCTGTGCACATCCCAAGCCAACTAGCAAGAACTTATTTCCCCATCAGCAATGGAAGAGGAATAAACTGATTTAACCTGATACCATGGGGAGTATGGCCTGGCAGCCCTTGGGAGCAAGGAGTCCTAGGTTAATACCTGCACTGGAGTTGCTTCTACTCCTTGCATGTACCTGACTTCTTATTGGAGATGCTTTTACCCGAATTAGAGTGGAACTGAAACCAATATAATTTTTTGAAGGTTGGGACATATGTCATATTATTTTATTTTAGTTTTGAATAGATCTTGCTAGAAGAGTGTATAAGGGACACAGATCACTTGGACACTGTGCTTTGTCATGAAGAAGCCTATACTGAGAGTCTAGACTGAGACTGGAACATTTGTTTCCAAGACTATTTTAAAGCAAGATGCCCATGCCAGACTGGCATCACCGAAAACACTGAGGCAGAAGGACGGCTGCCTGCTGCTGCTCATTGCACAGACCCACATGCTACCTGGGAGGGGATCTCAGTCATTTTTTTCTGCCAGGGTCTCCTTTCTGGGTTGTACCATGAACTCTGACAGGAGCAGGGAATAGGCCAACTGTGAGCAGAATTATATAGAAAGTTTACAAGTTTCCCAAATTGCTATCTTTTTCCTTTTTTTTCCCTTGCAGTAGCACTGGTCATCCTTCTCTAAACTGATGGGACAAAGCAACAGAATCTGAGTATCCCTACTAGGATATAATATTCAGGCTATCTGGCCAGGAGATCTGAAACAACTAACCCATAAAATTGCCTAAATCATCCCTGAAAAGTAGTATCCTCCACTTTCTCCCCAAGGAAGGGAGAGGTCCCCCTCTTTCCTTCTCACTGACACTCCATAGTGATCATTTGTCTTATGTAGCCTAACAACCCAGAGCAATTTCTGAAATGCATATTTACACCATTAAAAAAAAAAACAAAACCCTACTTCGTTAGTCTGCACCTCTTTTTTGGCAATTGAAAATGCTTTACAGTTGAATACTTTTTCTTTTTTAAACAGTTTGTTTCTCTCATGAACTGATCTCTCTTTGGATGCTGAAAAAGTGTTCCCCAATTTCATGTTTTGATTTACCCCAGTCATTTTCACTGTCAAGATCCCAAGGACTAGAACAATCCCCCTGGAAGAAATGGTATTGACTGCATTTTTTGTTTCATTGGGTTTATGGCCCCAACCCCACATTGGCTCTGAATCAATCATTCAATGTCAGGAACAGGGAGTACCCAAGAAAATGATATATAACAAACATTTTTACTGGCTTTGKTTGCAGAAAGATTTTGCTTTCCAAAAACTGAATGTTGAGTCGCTTTGACCTGACGGGGTACTGCTATGCCAAGAAAATTTTCCCTGGACTTGTTTTCCTGAACACATTTTTCCAGCAGGAATTAGTAATCCAAATGTGTTGCTTTTCATTATTTCACCTGCCTAGCCTTAGTTACCCATAGGAAACATCCAGAGTGTAGAAGCAAACCTTTGGTAGCATTCCTAGGAAAGCTTGAAGAAGAGAGAGCCAAGCTTTGCCCTGCAGCCATTGCCTACTTTTATATGTTCCCAGATCAATAACTAAAAGGGTGCAAAGCCAGCTGGCCACCARGGCAGCAGCACATCTCAACACTAATGAGAGTGACCTTTCCACCTGCAGCTTCACATGACTGAAATCAGGGAAAATTAGTTTACTCAACTCAGAACTTGTATAACTGGCAGTGCTAGAGCTGAAATTCTTTCTCATGGTGTGATGAATACATTGTGGGTCTATTTGAAAATATTGTAGAAATCAGAATGAAGATAAAAGGGTTACAACTGAACCAGCTAGATCCTCTGTAGTTTCTGATGGTTAGGTGAAGAATAATGATGTCTCCAAGGTGTCTGTCCTTCCATTTGGTGAGTTACACATTTAACTGAAAAAATCACTGCTGTTAAACTAAAGGTCCTGCTGCTTATGCAGTTTACAAAGACTCTTAAAATTATGGACAAGAACATAGTTTTGTGAAGAAAGGGATGCTGTTGTGTGAGTTGAAGAGTAGTGTTTAAAAGCTTTGCTCATCCCAGAGCAGTCACGTCACTTTTCATTTGCTGTTATAATTTAACCTAAAAAGGACCTTGAGATCTTAATTATCTATCTATCTGTTCGTTCATCCATCCTATACTAAATACTTTTAAAGTAGTTGATATATTTATGGAATACTCTAAATATTTTAAATATGAGCAAAGAAGGAATTTTGCCACTTAAATAGTATTTTATACAACAAAAATATAGTTCAAAAGGAGAAAAAAAAAATTAAAAGAGTATCACTCTACTAAGTTTCAGCTAAAGGTGAATTCCAAGCTGAAATTCAATGTTTTATCACACAGGGTTATCACAGTTCTCATTTTAAATATAAATATAATAAATATAATACACTGCAATGAAATACAAAGTCAAATATTCCTTTGTAATGCAGGATTCACCCAATAATCACTGTTTAAGGATAAACATTAGCAGAATTTTTTCCACAGATTGCATTTCAGGAGTTGTTTCTTTAAATTTTGCAGAGGTAGGAGGTCTTTGTGTGCCTAACCAGTAAAGCACATCTTGATAGATTTTGTTCAGCTGATTTTTCTTTTCATTTTCCCTTTCAAACACTTTGAAAAGCAACTGCCTGACCATGCAGTGTAAACTACCTAAAGTTGTTTAACTCAAATCCTTTAGTTATAGCAATATGTATATAGCAATAAATGACTTGTCAGTAATAGGGAATATAAATAGGGATAGTAGACTTTGCCTGTCATACTGGTGTTAAATTCCCAAAGTTGATGATCAAAAAAAGGCAAGAAATTTAAAGAGATGCTATAGTTGTTTAACAGCAGTGCCCTTACTTGGTACCATCTAGATCCCATTTGGAAACTGTCTAATCCCAAATGTCCCATATACTTGAGGTTTTCTAACTACACATATAGCAGAGCTGTGTCTGACCTTACTGGTTCATGAATAATCAGGATACATAGTTTTTTTCCCTTTAAAAGTCAAGGCTTCTGTGAGTTCAATTTAACAATATGTTCAAGGTACTAGAATACATTAAGGGTTATCCTCAGGTGAATGTGTAAAATTATATTCGTATTCTAGTTAAGTATAAAATCCGTTGTTTGATTAAAGTATCATCTTCCAAAGCTCACTGGTAAAAATACAGCCCTAACTGAATGACTTACATCAGAAAACTTTCTTGAGTCAAAAAGAAATAGGAACAGGATTTTAAATTAGACGTTGGCAGTTGACATATGTGACATTTTTGGAGTAGCCCCAAGCTGGCTCCACCACTGTCTACATCTGATTTTGAGTCCTGCTTCAGACCCTTAGAGATATTTCTGGACTCTCACATAACAGAACTTTTTCTGACCAAGATCTCCAGAGATGATTATAAACTCAGAAACTTTGAAAATATAAGCTGACAGATTGGGACCATGATTTTTCTCACAATATGTGACTATTGTGGATGTGGTGTTTCCTCATGATTCTGAGACCTCTCTGCTAGCCTCTACTTTTTTTTTTTCAGACTTTCAGTCAACTTTCTTCACATTCCAACAATCTTACAGGTAACATAAAGACATTCTCTTTGTTCCTCTCTCTCTGAGCTTCTCAGACTTCATTGCTTTTAAAGGACTGTACCACCCATCAATTTCTTTCTTAATCTCTTTCCCTTATTGAAGTCCCACTGCCTGAAACACCCTCCTGTGATGGTTTCCCACCCTTCATTGATGACGATGTTCTCAGATGCTCCCAACTGAATAAGACCTATCAAAGTTAATTATTCTTTGTTGCTCCTAATCTGGACAAGATACAACTCATGTCCTGAAAGCAGCTAGCTCATACATTGAAATATTCAGTGATACAGCAATTTCAGATCAGCACCTAGAATTCACATCTTTGTACATTGTTTAAATCATCATTCTACCTTTATACGTAGTTTCGCAGACAGTGTTCTAGTGACTTATAATCACAGAAAAAAATGGGCCACTAAAGAGYTTACCTGTTATAATGATAATCCTTGGAAGTTATCATCCTACTCCAGGCCACAGAAGCCAGGCTATGGAAACACTTTACAATGAATTTAGCTGGCTGAATTTAGGACTGTTGCACAGGTCTCTTGAGAACTTATTAATTAGATATAACCAAAATATTTAAGGACCTCAGATGGAAAGCTCTAATAAGTATGTTAATGTTCAAATGGAAACAAATGTAGAAGTATATACTCACCAGGAAAGAAAATTCTTTAAATAGTTGTTCAGTATTTATTCCCAATGGAATGAAAAAAAAGAACCCATAAGTCTCAACAAAAGACATCTCTCTGCAAATCCAAATTGCAACAGGTCATGTGATGGAAGAGACTATCAGTAGCGTGAGGACACGAGACCAAAAAAGGAACCTGTGGATCACAGAAAAAGGTTTGGTGTATCTGTTGGCTTGACAAAAGCACATTTAACTTGCCAGGTTACGTGGTAGGCACATGTGGAAGGGAAGTGCCCAGGTCAGTGGGTTGCAACCATGGACCACACTTAGCAGCTGAGCTTCTCCAAGGGCAGGATCCATGAGGTGGCACCTCTCTGATGGTGGCACAAGGTTGCAGCTGCTCTGTTACTTTGTCACCCTATGTGCTAGGTGGGCCTGGCAGGCAGATTGCATGTCATTGGGCTCATGGGCCCCAGTGTACAGGGTCACCAAATGAGAGAGGCTTTGGGGACGTGGCAGCAAATGCCTCAAAGGCTGGCTCTCAAAGTATGGGACAGTGGGATGCAGAAGCCAACAGTGTCAGCCTTATCACTAACCAGAAAGCTTCACCAGCTTCACCAGAGAGTTTCAGGTYCTTCAAAGGAGTAAGGAAAGGATGGAGTCACATCACCTACCACACCACCTTCCAGGGCCAAAAATTTAGTGAACCCTTAAAACTTTGGACATTGTCAAGGGCCTAGGTTAGTGGTACAGTGACACAGTTTGGCCCAAATGCTTCAGCCCTAATAGAGGAAACCTCGACTACCTAATATTTAAAGCCTTGCTTAATTATACAAGCAAGCTAAACTAAAGACAGTGGACAGTCTTATTTAAAATAATCTTTTTAAATAATATATGTTTTTTGCATCAAAATTAAAATGACCAGGATTCATTATTATTATTATTAGAAATTAAAGCAACAACTATACATGTTTTGGGTCTCAGATGCTTTTGCCCTATTTGTTCCCCCATTTCTTCTAATTTTCTTTTTGCAGAAGAAAAGAAAGATACTAATAAAATGGAAGGAAAATCAAATAAGAAAAACTCCCAATTGTTTTCATCTGGTTTTAGTTTATAATAAAAAATGTGAAATCTTAAAAATAGTACTAAATATATTTTGCATTCACTTTGTACTTTAGAAAATTAACAGTTCCATAATTCTTATTAGATTGGAGGATATTTTTTCTAGAAATTAATTCCCTTTTCAATTTTGTTTAATTCAGTCCCATTGTATCTTTTTCACCAGTTGCTGGTCAGCAAAGAAGAATGGAAAGAAACATCACAGTTGCTCTGACAGATTCAGATAGTTAAGAAATACCCCATATCTCCATTCTAATTGCACTAATGTTGTACAGCATTTTTCTTCTCCGCATACATTTAAAAGGCAAATTATAGTTATTTCAGGGATTTTTTTCCCTTGGTATGGAAAAGTGAGATTCTACACAACTATACTACTAGTTGACTGACAGTCAATTTGATGCATATCTTCTTCAAAAACATGTTGTCTGAACCATTATACCAAGAGGTCTTAGCATTTCCAGCCCCTTCCAACTCCTTGCTCTGTTATATTTACACCTTTGCCAAAAAAAAAAAACAAAAAAAAACTTAAAGGATTACAAAGTATCTTGTAATGACATTCATATGAACACTGCCAAGCATGAAGAAAATAAGAAAGTAGGTATGGATGTTAGTAGTAAAGATTATTCACCTACTTGAAAACATTAAGACATCATATTGGTCAAGTCTAAGGTCTATCCAGCCCTGTAGCAGATGACTACAGAAGAGCATAAGAAAAGGCAAGCATTTACTGATACAACCCTTCAGCAACCTATGGCCCAGGGTTTTCCTGACCCAAAGGCAGTACCTGTGTATAAAAGCACTTTTGTTTATCTGTTCTGAGCCAGCCACCTCAGGGTCCTCTGCACAGCACCCTGTTGTCTAGAGGCACAGCAATCTTTGCAGAAGGCCTCTTTGAAGATGGAAAAGTTATACTGTTGTTTCATGTTTTTGTCAAGACCAAACAAAGGAATGTTATCATAATCAAGATACAAGACAACCAGGTAAGAATTCAAGCTGTGCAGATGGACAGAAAGACTAAATTTCAGAGAGATGCTGTAGAAATAGTTGGAAAGCTGTGCAGTTAGCTTAGAGACAGTATAAAGCCAGAAATATAAGCAATGTTCAAAGTATAAACTTATTTAATGGCATCCTTTAATGGCAGCTAGGAGTGGCTGCTGCTAACAAGCTCTCTTGATTGCCCCTGACCAGAGGGAGTTGGGGCCTTTGATCCTGGTGGCCTTTGATTAGGGCAGGTCAAGCACCCTCTTAGCCAGTGCTAGGGAGAGGCCTATATAAGAGCCAGGCCTAGAGCACAGTGAACAGATGCAGCAGTTTGGGCTCTGACTAGAACCTGAGGATCTTGYTGGAAGTTGTGGGCTTTCTGAGGACCCCCAAGGAACTAGAAGGTGGTTGCTGCGAGCAGGAAAGGGGAAGCTAGGCAAGGACAACTGCAGGAGGCCTTGACTTCTCCTGGGAGAAGCTCTAGCTAGGAGTGGCTGCTGCTAA